>NC_143517.1:48776593-49076593 GCF_031878675.1 Megascapheus bottae
TTGAAGAAAAAGTGTCTTCAGTACAAAAGACTGAGTTGCAAAATAGGAGTGAAAAAGTACAGTTTAGAAAGGAAAGCGCTTTAAAAAAATCACTCAATAAAACAGATTTCACCTAAGGCATTACACATTAGAAATTCCCAAAGAATAAATGTCACTTCAAAAAGGGGGAAAAATACTTGAGTGGGAGGAGCTGTCCTGTCTTTTGACACGCGTCACTGGCTTTTTCATAAAAGCATGTACACTGACAGCAGAAAAGAGCAATTTTTAATAGGACTTGACATGGATTGAACGTCAGATTTATCATATATATATATGATATGTGAAAAATAACTCATTGAATATATTTGTATATAAACAGGCAAGATATACATTTTACTAAAAATATGAATTCTATTTTGTAAATTCTGTCTTCAGTTAGTAATTTTGAATCATGTAATCTGATTTATCACCTCTCTGTGGTCAGTATGGCATGATCACCTCAACTAAGCACATGTCTAAAATGGCAGCGGGTGTCTAAAATGTCACAATGGCTGCCATTTACAATCTAAAATAAAAGATATCATGTGATTACCATAGTAAAACCAAGTGATGAACTTTGTATCATCAATAGCTCCTCATTGAGACAGCTCAACAAACAAATATATCTCTCATGTGAAATGTGTATACAAGCAAATTTTAAAGTTGAATCTTGAACTCTGGTCCTGGGCTCTCTTTGAACTTATTTTGATTGAGGCTAGCATTTTACCACTTGAGCCACTTTGACTTTTTCAGAATACTTTATTAGAGATTATTAATACTCTCACTGATTTTCCTGCCCTGGCAGGTTTCAAGCCAATATCCTCAGATTTCAGCCTTTTGAATAACTAAGAATACAGACAAAAGTACCAGTGGCAAGCCCTAAAAATTCCTTTTATCCATAGTTAGGATTTGACTTCAAACAAGAGCTTAAGTCTTTTGTAATCATTTCTAATTTTGTAAAAGTATATTACATCTTCTTTACCTTTATCTTCTATGTTCTTTATTCAGAAAACTATCAATAATCTTTACTTTTATTTAAATCAGACATTTAACAGTAGAATAATAAGAGCAATGACAGGGAAAGAAGTTCTTTTGAAATTACAAGTTTTTTCCCATATTCTATCATTTATAGGAATATAACTAGTCCAATTTCATTCTTTATATCAAATTCAAAATATAGGAGAAGCTTTCTGGTTTTCTTCATTTCCTTTTGAAGTACTGGAGATTAGCTAAGGACTTTGCCTTTTCACATAGCTTTTTCACTCTGCCACTTGAGTCAGAACTATAGCTCAGAATAATTGTTCCAGTTTTCACTAGGACATTTTCCTACATCCATCTCATAATTTAGAATGACTAGAATTGCAAAAACAAAGCAAGAAATGTTACAAAAGATCAGGAAGGAAAAATTACTATCCTCCTGTTAGTGGGAACATTAATAAATCTTTGTATCTAAAATGTAGAAATGTTTACCTTGATCAAGATCAGAGAAAGTGGTACTGTAGATCAATTGGTAGAGTGCTAGCCTTGAGCTGAAGAGTTCATGGTCAGAACCAAGGCCCAGAGTTTAAGCCGCAAGATCATTAAAAAAAACTTATTGGAGACAGGAAATAAAATATTCTATTAATTACTTTTGACTCTTAAGTTTCCAGTCAGTTTTCAGACAAAAGTGTGTAATTTATCATTGACTTACAATCATCAGAGTTGTTCAAATGTCTGGATTTTCATTGTCTTTCTTCTTGGATTTTATTGTTCTGGAGTAATCCGTGCAGTGACTCAAATCATGATAGCTAAAAATTTTGGTGGTTACTACTGGAATGTGAACAACTGGAATTTGGAGCATGTACTTACTAAGTAAAGACTCTATTACTTGAGCTACTTTATTTCTCTTGGTGTTTTTGTTTTTATTATCACTGTTTACATGAGTCAGCCTAGACAGAGATCATTCTATTTATATTTCCCACATAGCTGAAATAACAATGATGAACACATAGCTCTTTAACAGGCTCTGATGGGATATAAGTAGCCTTTGGCCTCAGTTGGCCTCAAACTGAAGCCACCGCAATCTTAGCCTCTGAATTAGTTAAGATTACAGGCCTGATCCATTAAACCTAGGTATGTTTTTTAGAATAACTTAACTACAAAACTGAAAAAGTTCATGGTTTTATATATTCTAGTTTATATTCCCATTATCACTGAAGAAAATGATAAAATTGAATTCTTCTAGAATTCTTTGAGGATTTTTAGTAAATATCTGGTTATTAGAGATTAAATATAGTAGATATTCTATAAACCTTTTATATTTTAGCCCTTTAAGAAAGACATAATGAGACCTGTACTCAAAATGTTAAGCAACTATGTAAAAGTCCTTGATATGGAAGCATTAAAAATATTCATGTTGAACATCCACTCTCAGTATTCTATAATTCACTACAAAGTTTTAAAAAGATACTTAAAGGTAGTGTATAATGTTGAAACACTACATCTAAATTCAAATCATATGTGAAGATTGTTACCAGAACTTTCTATTCACGGGGGCATGATTATCCATTAGTTCAACAAAATGCTCCATTAACATAAAATGAATTTTACCAGGGAAAAAAGCTATTAAATCGCAGGAACACTTTTAAAACATGTGTTTCCATTTTTTCTAACAATATTAAATGACAGGGCCCATAATCTACCTAAAAGTAGTAAGGTATAATTGAAGTTTCAGGTATATAATGTATAAAATGAAGAAAACTTTCTTCTTTTAAATGTAAGATATTAAAAATGTAATGGAAATCCTGACGATTATATTTGAAACTTATACATTTATTTTAGATTATTTATATTCATCAGAAGTATCGATTTCCAAGCAACATACACTATTATATTCACAATGGATTACCTGTTATTTTTATTCATTTATTCATTCAATATGAATTTATTATACACTAGTGGAGGGTGATTAAGAAGGCTGAATAATAGCTGGGAAATGATACTGGAAAGTTAAAGAGACATGATTTTTTTTATTTATGACTTCATGTATAGTCAATTCATTCGGTAATAACATAAAAATGTATTAGACAAAAATATTCTTTTCCATTCTCCAAATGTGGGATAATAATGTTAACGTAAATGGCATAACACTTTGAATATGCTAACTACTTAATAACTCATTGGGAAGAAACTGTCATTAATCTTTCAACCCAGCTCTCTTGTTCAAAAAGTATTTCCTTTATTACTTTGTCTCTGATTCTTATTTTATTCCTATTTGTTTTGCTTTGGAAGCTGGTTCTGGGCATGAACTCAGATTCTGGCACTAGCTTGTTTTTGTTTCTTTTCCCTCAAATGGACACTACCACTTGAACCATATCTCCACTTTGTGATTTCCATTCATTTAGTTTTTATTTGTTTGGTTTTAAGAGAACGTTGACTAAACTAAAAATTTATAGACCACCTGTAATGAGTACTTTTCTATGAAAGTAATTATTAAAATCTAAAAAATAAGATTTTATAGAAGAAAGTGATAGAGTAACACGTTTCTTTTTCTTTTCTATATTCGAATTTGTTTGATTTCATGGTGCTAAAAAATGGCAATTCTCAGTGTCACACTGATTAACAACTAAAACAATTTCTTTGCTTATTATCATGGGAATCATTACATTATTAAGTTAAAAAATAATGCCTCTGTAATACATTTTGTTCTATTAATGAGAGGAAACCATAAGTTCTAGTTCAGAATACTTTTCATATTCTTAACATCTGTTGAAGCTACTGATTTCAAAGCTACAAATGCACAGATTTTTGTGATCATTATGAAGTACATATGTACTTCATGTAGTAATTAGTTTTTTTTTTGCCAGTCTTGGGGCTTGAACTCAGGGCCTGGCACTGTCCTTGGGCTTTCTCAAGGCTAGAGCTCTGCCACTTCAGCCACAGCACCATTTACAGCTTTATCTATGCATGTAGTACCAAGGAATCAAACCCAGGTCTTCTTGAATGCTAGGCAAGCACTCTACCACTAGGCCAAACTTCTGGCCCTTAGTAATAAGTTTTTTTAAAAAATTATCAGTTTGTCATTTTCAATGCCTTGATTTGACATTGTGCCAAATATTTGATAATGTATCATTAGTTAATTGAGAATTGTAATTGAATTTAAGTATATCAGGAGTCACATATTTAGATAATACAAACTTAATAGCATGTTTGTCTTACATGCTATCCAAAAATCTAGGAAAGAAAATATATTCAAGTTATAGCAAAAAGAAAGAAGAAATGGATTTGAAACTTCTTAAATTATAAAACTCTTAAGTACTTCCATAGTAGGTTTATTGATAAAACTGCTATTCTTAAATGAGTTCATTCTCATAAAGACATCATTAATCATCCTAATACATGTCTACCATATTTTTGGAAGCCTATAAATCTCTGAGTTTATATGCTGAAAAAATTTTATAGCAAGATTGTATTTATATTAAATTTATTTATATTTAACTACTCAAGATTCCATGCCCAGCATCAATGATATTTTTTACATCTCCAGATAAAGAGCTACGATAGATGAAAAATAATGATATCATTTTAAATGAAACTGGCCGAATAGGCATCTCCTTTCACAAGTAATCATTGAACCCAGTGCTTATCACTTTAACAGTAGGTACATTCATAAGTTTAATAGTTTGCCATTATAAAGAATTGCATAATTTCTGAGAATGATAAATGTCTTAATTCTAGGCTCATTATTAAAATGCAATCACCCCTTTAGCTCAAGCTTACTTTTATTTTTAACCCTATGTGAAACTATAGACTTCAGCCTTAACAGTGAAGAAAGAATAGAGTCATTTACGATGAATTCCAGCTTTTATGGAAATCACAGGAATATAGTTCCCTGGTACACTTTTGGAATGATGCAGGGAACAAATTGACGCCGAAAATGTTAAAACAAATTGAAAGGATGTTGATACCAGTGGGTTTGTGATGTATGGGATACAGGTGTGTGACACAGATTGGATTCTGTTAGAAATATAAGTGGATCCTTTAGAACTGTTGTGGATCGTAAGCTCCACTCCAGGTGTGCACCTTATGAAGTTGCATTTTAGCAAGTTCACAGGGTGGATTTCAAGAACACTTACGTGTGGAAAGTACTGATTACTAGTAATGTAGGACAGAAAGAAAAGCAGCACATACAGAGAGAGTGCTCAGTACCAATCAACCTGCCATTTACTCTCTTAGGCTGGTAAATGTTTAAAAACTAGGTTTTTCTCGGGGCGGGGGAGATAAATGCAAAAATGCTACTCAAACATCACATGCATGGATAGAGCAAATGCACCTCACATGGTTGGTTGATTTTAAAGTGCCATCACAAAGTTTCTGAATCCTGTGAGAAACTAATAGGCACAATTTGTTGATAGGCTCGATAACGCTGTTATCTGTAAGTCACTTCATTGCTACTTTTTCTTCATTTGGATATTGAGATAATATATTTAGCTGTGGAAAATATATATCAATATAAGCACTATATAAAATACTGTATGTAAAAGAGTATTTTAGTGTCTTGCAAGCAATCGCTATTGAAATTATATATATATATACTTTATTAAGAAAATGAAAGGTTTCAATTACTGACATTGTTAGCATATTTCACACTGTAAATAAAACCACATTATCTTGACTCAAGAGAGATAAAATAAGTAATTATAACTGAAAAAACCTAAAGATTACTGAAATGTAACTTAATATCTTGCAGATTCATTCTTTAACTTAATAATTAGAATAGTTAAAAAGCTGGGTGTGGTGGCTCACGCCTGTAATCCTCTCAGTAGGCTGACATCTCAGGATCATGGTTCAAACCCAGCCCATACACGAAAGACCATGAGATTCTTATCCCCAATTAACCTCTAGTCTTGTAGGCAGATGTACTGAATATCTTTATTCAAAAGCAATATTGAGGGTAGCATAGATTTTTATATATTGAATATATATATATATAAAGTATAAATTTACAACAGAAAAATAGAGCAGTACAGAAATACATTCCTCTCAATGGCAGGCTTGACTACCCCAAGAGTCTAGTACCTTTACTCTGGGGACACCCTTGCTTTGATTACCTCCTTTGTTGAGGAATGACAATTTGCTTCCTTTTCATTGCTGTTGAGAATTAGGTTTCTAGCAACTTTAAATACATCCCCCAACTGGGGGATTGCTACTGAATTTGTCCTTTTTAACCATAAATAATACAGACAAATACCGCATGATGTTCTATGTTTGTATAATTTCATAGGGAGAAATAATAGAATATCAGGAGATGTGTAAAAAGCATCTGAAGCTGTAAACACAGATTGAGATATTGAACCAATACTTCATATTACAAAGTATGTGGTTAGAGAAATGTGAATTAAAATATATTTTACAGGCCCGGAGCCATGGCTCACGCCTGTAATCCTAGCTACTCAGGAGGTTGAGATTTGAGGATCAAGGTTCAAAGCCAGCCTAGGCACAAAAGGACCCAAGACTCTTATCTCCAATTAACCTCCAGAAAACTGGAAGTGGGGCTGTGGCTCAAGGATAGGGTTGTAGCCTTGAGCTAAAGAGCTCAGGGACAGCTCTTAGGCTGACTTCAAGCCCATGACACGTACAAAAAATAATATATATATATATTACAAAGATTAAAATATCATTGGCCAGGTCCTGCTGTCTCAAGCCTATTATCCTAGCTACACAGAAGGTAAAGATCAGAGGATTGAAGTTCAAACCAACTGGGAGGCTGAGAGATTCTTCTCACAAATTAACCAGCAAAGCTGGGAGTAGAATCATGGTTCAAGTGGTAGATGTCAAGCCATAAATGAAAAAGCCTAGCAAGAACATGAGGCTCTGAGTTCATGTCATAATACTAACACAAAATAAATTGTGAAATTATACATAAGTATTCAATATATCGACAAACCAATAGTTATCCACAGTTTTTCAAAAGAAACATTAAAGTCCATATTAGGCTTTGAAATTTGTGAGTGACTTTCATTAGAAAATTTATAATTATGAAATGAATTAATATTATTGCATAGACTTAATATGAAGAAGAGAAATTTATTCCATATTGGAAGACAACATTTAATTAATATTTTAGTTTGACTTGTTCTATATTTTTACAAAAGTAGACAATATTTAAATAATTTTAGGTAATATAAAAATACTGGGGAAAATATCAGAATCACTTTCTCGAGCTATTTTTTGATTGTCCTCATGAAGTAGAGAAATCAAAATGCATTGATATTGGTGCAACATTTAATTGCATTATTTTATATTTCTTTGCAGTTGAAGACGCATCTTAGTGTTACATCAAGAATTGCTCAGAACTAGCTAGAAGTGGATAAATATCAGCAATACAGTTACTTTACCAGTTCTTATGTAAGTTAAATTTACTGCAAGTACATGAAACTGTCTTGAAAAGCAAAAATTTTTGTCCCAGTGGATGATCTGATAATTAATTATATTTTCTAAACATATATAATTGGAATGTTTGAATGTTATTTTGTTAGTGATATGTAGAAATACAAATGAAAAGAAGAGACATTTTCACCTTAGTATTAAAGGTAGAGAAAACTGAATTTATTTGCATGTGTAGCTTGTTTCTCTCCCTCTACTCCCTCCCCCCTCTCTCTCTTGATGGCACACTTCAGAGAAAACAGAATACTCATTTCCTTTCTGGTACAGAGGTACCATACCGGAACAATTAGACCCATTGATGACTGAATGCCAAATTTAGTCTATCCTCTTAATTTCATGTTTTCTGCCAGTGCCTAACTTTGTAGTTACTGTATGATTAAATAAAGAAAATAAATTGGAAAGTATCCCATTTCTAGGGAGACTAAATTCAAGCAGTACAAAGTAGCATGCTATTGTAATTTAATTAATAAGTAGCAAAACTATCTTGTGACATGACTCAAGATAGCTGGATAAACTTTTTCTCATATTGAGTCTTCTGTTCTTGCCAATGTGAAGAATCCTTGTTTGACATCATTAAACAGAGAAGTGATTCCTCTGAAGTCATTATCACTTACCTTCATAATATACTTTAAACCCATGGGCACTCACTGCAAAGTCACTGGTCAAACGTAGTGAAAACACAGATTTGGTACTTGTCACAGGTGGTGGCAAATGGAATCCTGTTAACCTGAAATGAAATGAAATATTAGTAGTAAAATTATTTTACCCAACAACGTTTAAATTTTAAATCACATAACCAACTTCTCTCTCTGTCTCTGTCTCTGTGTCAGTCTGAGCCTCTCTCACTATACACACACACACACACACACACACACACACACACACACACACACATATATATATATATATATATTCATTATGCCCCCTACTGTAGATTATGGAAAACCATTTCTTAGATAATACTGTTTCCCCATGGAGTCATTGGTACATATTCAAACATTGGTCAAATTTAGTGTTTTGCACATATCAGAAAATTATTATCATTTATGTTTTCTTCAGAATGATAAATGGAAAAAAATTGAATGCTGAATGATATTTTGTGTTTCTTTGACAGTAATACAAGAGTACATGCAGATTTTTTCTAACTACCAGTTGAAGAAATGACAGCTCAGAAGTGATAAATAAATTGTTCATGTTCTCAGATTCACACAGCTGTGCAACAGTGGTATAGTGGTAAATTCATTTGTGCTAACTGTAGTTTTACTAGAAGATCAATACTTTGATGAAGGCAAATGCACCTCTAACTCATCTTTGTTTCTTCATAAAATTTTAAGAGTTTATTGATGAGTTATCCACAATAGAACTTTAATAGGTTGGAGATGGCAAAGACAAGATTGTGAGATCCTGATTATACAGTCACTGGATTAAAGATTTGGAAGACAAATGAAAACCATTGCCACATCACCAGTGATTTTCCCAAGAGAATACTTTTAAAAGTCATCAAATAAATATATTAAGAATAGAATAAAATTATGAACTATAAAGCTCCCTCATATTGCTTTTTAATAAGATTTGAATTGAAATGTTAATCAATTAATAGTTGAAATGCAATAATTTTTCTAAATTGAAACTTTGATAGGTGCCATTCAAACAATCATCACTTTGTCTCAGATAATTAGCCAAGTAGAAAAACATTGACATTCTCTTTCAAATTACTTTATAAAATGTCAGAATGTGGTTGTGGCTGAAATGGGAAATTGCTATAAACTAAAGGAAAATCAATACAATGGGTTTAAACCCAGAAAATAACAAAAAAAAGCCAAACAAAAGAACAAACAAAAATTACTGCCATTAGATGGAAATTCAAATGAGAGGATGAAGTTATTCTACATATATTGTATGCATATCTGAGATTCTCACAATGGAAGCTTCTAAAGAGAAGAAAATAGTGACTTAGGGGTATAGGGGAGGGAAATGGGGACAAAAATTTGAGAAGGGGTATCAGTGCCTGTGAAGTAATGCTCCTTCTAATTGGAAAATATAACTGTAACTCCTTTATTAGTTACAATAAAATATAAGAAAAATACTGTCATGACTGTTTGATGGTACACAGAAAAACTTCAGATGGTACACAGAAAAACTTCAAATACACAAATAAACTTCAGATATACAAATAAACTTCAAATACACAAATAACTTCAAATACACAAATAAACTTCAAATACACAAATAAACTTCAAATACACAAACTTCAAATACACAAATAAACACATATACAATATATCTAGTACCAAAGTCAGATACAGTAACACCATGAACTAAACCTTAAGGGTAGAAGAAGAAAAAAGAAATAGCTTCACACAGTACACTGAAAAAACAATCACAAATATGAACCTCTTGTTTCCATATTCTGTAGTTCATTTAGCCTAGCCTCTTCCTATATGGACATATGCACATAACTTTTGAGCTATTATGATCCTCTGTTAGGAGAATCCTAAATGTACACTAATTGTTCCCAATGAGGGAAACCATGAAGCCTGTTTTGGTCTGGCTTACTTCACTTTATATGTTTTTTTCCAAGTCTTTCCATTTCCTTATGAATGGGGCAGTGTCATTCTTTCTGATGGCAGCATAGAATTCCATTGTGTATAAGTACCATATCTTCTTGATACATTCATCTACTGAGGGGCATCTGATTTGGTTTCATATCTTAGCTATTTTGGATAATGCTATAATGAACATAATTGTGTTTGTAGGTTTAGTATGGCTTTATTTCTGGATATTTGGTAGATACCCAGACATGGGATTGCTGGGTCATAGGGGAGCTCTATGTTTAATCTTTTGAGGAACCTCCATATTGCTTTCCAGACTGGTTGGACAAGTTTACACTCCCAAGAACAATGCAGTAGTGATCCCCTCTGGCTACAACCCCACCAGCATATGTTGATATTAGATTTCTTGATAATGGCCATTCTAATCATACCCTTCTTTTAATATCAAGGTACAAGAAGCACAGTATAATTCATGGTACATGTCAGTCATATTAAAGGTAAAGATCTTCATGACAATCTTTGAGTAAATGTCATTAAGAGAGTTCTAAATTTTTCAGAAATGAACATTCTATGAAATTTAGCCATTAGTCATATGATGGCATTTCAGTCAACAATGGTAAGTATGTATGGCTCTTATTGCCTAGGGGTAGTGAACTTACTTACATCACTCTATAAATGACTCTGATAGTCATTATACTACAATGAGATGAGAGTTTGCAGACTGAGGATATCAAGCTTTATCAAATAGCCAAAATGTGAAGTCGCTAGACTATTATATTTCTCTAAGCATAACTGTATTATGTTTACATAACATTCATATTGATTAATAAGGCATTTCTAAGTACATGTATTGTTATTTAACAATGTATAACTTTGAAATATTTTAAAACTTAAGTGCAAGTAGGAAAAATTTAACATAGTGAGAATCTGTGTCCAGAGTGGAGATGTAAATATAGAAATGTAGGTAGAGAGAAAGATGGACAGAGAGATAATAGATGATAACTATTAACATGTAGATATTATATGGCTTGTGCATGTAAAGATATATGAATATAAATACAGATGGTAAGGTAAACCATGGAATTCATTAGTTTTCATTTTCATTGTTTCCACACTACTAGAAAATCTGTGTTAGGAAGTCTGTTAACTGTCTTATTGACTCCCTTAATTTCTGTTACCTCTCTTTGTAGCAATATTCCTTATTAGATTTTGCTGATGAATTTACTTTTCTACATTTATTCTGTGATGTAAAAGTGTGCCTTGATCGATAAGTGTGTTAGGTTTGCAGGTATTAGCACTGAAGTTTTTTTCCCAACTGCTTACAAGATTTTTTATTCTAAAACCACAAATCTGTTTTTCCAAAATATTGAGCTCATGACATATTATCATAAAATTTCTGCAAATTTTACATTTTCTGCAAATTAGTGAAGTCTGTCTCTGATTTTCATATCCTGGACCAAAGCTTAAAACAGCTGTCCTTAAACATCACTGAGCTTTATTTTTATATTTTTCTTTGTTTCCTTAATGTTCAGTGATGTGATGTACTTAGACTATAAAACTATTTTTCACGGAAAATACCTTTCCTTCTTTCAGAAGCAGAGATTAAAAAACCCTCAGTTCACTAGATCTAGAGGCAAGTTTTTGGCATATATCATTTTACCAGTGACTTTGGAAATTGTTTTTTCAAGGTTAACATTATATCCATGATGCATATAGTATAGAACAAGAAATCTCCATCAAAAGGGTATCATTTCAACTGATTTTCTCTTCTCTGTGAGTACTTCAAAACTACCTTAATGTCTCCTACTTTTTTATTTCTTTATTCAATGAATCATTGATCTTTAAAGCTATAAGGAACTTGAATTAAAAAAATCTACTAAAGCATTGAGATAACTTGAATGAAAGGAAATAATGCTGCACAATTAAACAAGGTTAGATATTTAAATATATAAATGTCAAACTCACAATGATACCTGTTCATAACTATATTTTTAATATTTTAATGCTTTGAAAATTAGTTGACTATGACAACTAAAATTTTTACTATCTGAAAGTAAATAAACTCATTGGCAATGTTAGATAAAAGGAAATCATTGACTATTATCTATTGATATTTATGATTCCTATCTTTGTTGCAGAAATGTATGGTTAATATCAAAATTTCCAGATTCAATAAAATATCAAATAGGATATTGATGAACATGTATTGAAAAATACAATTAGATTCTTTTTTTAACAATTTGATATTGGACATGGGATTTTTTTCCAAATAAACTAAGAATAAGAAGATGTAACATTGACTTATCCCATAATTATTTAAAAAATTATGTGAAGTAAAGCTTGTAAATTTAAGATTGTGCTTACATATGGTCAATATTATTTTCATGTTTATTATTTTGCTGATAACTAAAAATTCTTCTTATTGGTTAGCAGTGACAACAAAGGAGCATAAATCTCTAAAGTAATTGTCATGTTGCCATTTCCTATTGGTCCTGAGCAAGTTTTCTTCCTTTCTCTGATTTTGTTACTTCTTAATATAGACATTCTTGGGAAGTAGCCTAGTCTAATTTCAAATCATTTTGATTCTATTCAAGACAATTGTTTGTCTACAAATCTACCAAATAGAAATATTTGAGCTAAATTTTTTTTTCAGAGAAGCTCAAACTCAGCATTTCCCCTGACTGATACACCTTTTTCCACGTAATTGTTTTCAGAATTTCTAAACAAGTATATCTAGCAGAGTAATTTTTAACTTGGCCTCCCACAAGAGGCAAGTAATAACAGAAAGTATGGATTCTTGTACTATGACCACCAAAGCCCTAGCACTGCCACACAATATTCCTCTCACAGGACAGGCCCCAATAGCTAAGCAAAAACATTGGCATTATAACTCCAGGTCTTCAAATTCAGGAGTGATCTCCTGGCAGTGCTTGCCAAGACTCTGAGGCTTGCCTGCTAGACTTTGGACTGAGAGCTTGGGGAGAAGTTTCCACAATCAGTAAAAGGCACTGTCTGCCTGGAATTCATCTAACTGTACAGAGACTGTCCACCAAATATCTACTTTTGACCTGGATACACAGATACAGACCAAGAAGATAGACACTGCTGTTGGCCCAGAGTACTGAACTAAAACTCCCAGGACACAGAATAAATTAAAATCCTCATCAAGACTGACACAGGAGATGTGAAGTAAAGCTTGGCTCAGATACCAGACAGTGACTTCATGAGTATAAAGGCTGCCAGCAGGTTAGCAACATCCCTGGTCATATTGTAGTTAATACACTTAAATATATACATGACAAAGAAAAAATATTGGAACCTGTAAAGGTGAAGCAATGAGTTACCTAAAAAGGCAAACCCCTTAAAATAAAAGCAGACTTTTCAACACAAACTAAATGCAGTGAGGACATGAAAACACATAAGCAATACCTAAAAGGTAATAATTGCTAACTGAATTGGTCTATATGGAAAAATTATCCTTCATAATTTGGAGAGAAATGTAAACTCCCTGATAAGCACATATTTTGAAAGTTCATAACTATTAAACCATCACTGGAGGCAATATACTCAAAGGAATCTTAAGTACAGAACACAAAGGATACCTCTAAAATATGAAAAATTCAACACTTAAAAGATGAATATATTAGCAAAAGAGAAAGAAGAAAGAAGCAACTACCATAAAATTTCAAAATGAGAGTTACTGTAATATATTTTTGAGTAGTAACACTGAATGTTAATCATATAAGCTCTCTAATGATGAGACATAGAATGGAAATTTGTCCTAAAATGTCCAGACCCAATAGGCACTGCTTCAAAGAAACAAATTTCACTGTCAAAGATATGTGGAGGTTTAAGGAGAAAAGATGGAGAAAATATCTTCCAACAGGCAGATCATAAAAACCAGGCAGGAGAAACTATATTTACATTTAATTAGACAAATATTAAACTAAAATCAATCAGAAGAGACAAACAAGAAACTTGAAGTGACTGTCTGTTTCCTATCAGACCAACATGGCATTAGCCTAGAACTGAAATAGTGTGCACATGACTACAGAAATTACTCGAACACATGGAGAGTGGACAGCACATCTCTGAATGACCAATAAATCACATAATAAGAAAACTTAAAACATTCCTGGAATATAAGGACAAGGAAAACACAATTTACTGGAATCTTTATGATAAAGCAAAGACAGTGCTAAGAGTAAAACTGTAGCTTTGAGTATCAAATTTGAAAAAAAATGAGGGGTGGAGTTTGGCCTAGTGGTAGAAGGCTTGCCTAGCATGCACGAAGAACTGAGTTCAATTCCTCGATACTACATATATAGAAAAAACCTGGAAGTGGTGCTGAGGCTTAAATGGTAGAGCTCTAGTCTTGAGAAAGTCCAAAGACAGTGCTCAGTGCTTATGCCCTGAACTCAGGCCCAGGATTGGCAAAAAAAAAAAAAAAAAAACCAGACCCTATTGTAGACCTCACAAATGAACACCTAAAGTGCCTACAATTCAAGAACATGACAAACCCAAGTAAGCCTACAGAAAGAAGACATAAAGATAATGGCAGAAATTAAAGAAATGGAAACTGAAAAAAAACATGAAATAATAAATTTGTCATTAAAAATAAGATTAAAAATCTATAGCCAAGAAAATAAGACAAATCCAACATTTAACTACAGTGAAACAGCAAATATAAATGAAAACTCAAGGATTATGAGATAATACTTTGAAAATGTTAAAACATACTAGAAAACTTAGAGAGACTAGATGTATTTCCAGACATAGACAATCTGCCTAACTGAAGAAAGAGAATTTATACTACTCAAAAGATGTATCACAAACAATGAGATTAAAGCAATAATAAATTCTCACAACATCAACAAAAATCTAGGTCTGTATGGAAAACTGTTTAATTCATTCAGAAAATTAAGTAACCTACAGCAGTGGTACTAAAATTGAACAAAGAAAAAGAAAATGAAGATGTGGTAACAAGCTGAATTTATGCAGTCATTACTATTTTCCAAAACTGAACAGAGACATAATTCAAATAGCCTTATACGGCAATTTTTTATGAATAACAAGATAAAAACTCTCAAAATTCACATATCCAGGGTTTTTATAAACTCACACTTTAAAGATCATATTCATTGATGATAATTTGTTTTATTCCAGGACAAGCATTCTAAGACAATATCATATTAAATAATAAAGAAATACTGCCACAGTTAAGAATAAGATAAATATCTCCACACTCCAGAGACTTCTACTATACTATACTATTATCCTAGCATGCCTAGACAGAGCAATAAACAAGAAGAGAGAAATAAAAAGGTTTCAAATGTAGAATTAAGTTGACAAACTATCAGTACTTGTAGAAAAGATGATCATGAACATAATAAATATTTGATCAAAAAATCCCTGGACCTGGATTTGATAAAGAATTTCATAAATATAGCAAGTTTTGAAATGAAAACTTAAATATGAAATACAAAGCAGGTAAACATTGCATTTATACTAGCTTAATAATAATAATATAGCGAGAGACAAACTTAACCAAGGAAGTAAAGATATTAAATAATAAAAAAACAAAAACCTCAACGAACAAGATTGAAGATACCAGCAAGTCAAACAATCTCCCATGCATACAATGGAATTTAATTACCCCAAATCAAATACTAGTGAAGGTCCATTGTCATTCTTCAAAAAGATTTTTCTTTTTGCCAGTCCTGTGGCTTGAACTCAGAGCCTGGGCATTGTCCTTGGACTTTCTCAAGACTAGCAATCTACCACTTGAGTCACAGCACTGGTTTTGGATTTTTCTGTGTACGCGGAACTGAGGAATCAAACGAAAGTTTCCGTGCACACTAGGACAAGCACTTTACCACTGACCACACTCCTACACAAAGATTGTTTTTTTATCCAAAAATTCATGTGTAAGCTTACAAGATCCCAAGTATCCAATGTTATTCTGAGTGAATCCTGAAAGCTATCCAAAAATCGACACTGGAAATAGAGAACACGATTGAAAACGAGTAAAGTGCTCAGACTAACTTTTTGCAACTTCTAAGAACTTGCAATATGATTTTGAATGGAAACAAAAGGTACTCTGGGATAGTGTATGAAATGTTATTTTGTCAAGTAGAGTAGTTCAAGTAATAGCTTAATACTAGTAATTGTATAATATTTCATGAAATGTATCACCTGACTGATATTATAAAATTACTTTCTTAGCATAGCAAATATAGGAGAAAAAGAATGAGACCTGAGAAACAAGTGGGTAAGGGGGAAAGAAACTCATCAGTTTCCACAATAGCCAGGCTGTCTCAGCAGACCTTTATTTAAAAAATTCTGCCAGTTTTAGATTTCTCTCTCTTCTTTTGAAAGGGAGGAATGGGAATGTAAGTGGAGACTCACTCAGTGTATTCATATATTGAGCTATCACATTTAGACACTATTACATTGTTCATGACTGTAAATTCAAATACTAAGGGCACATTGGAAGAGTTAAAATTTTGCTACTTCCAGTAACAAAATGTAATTCCTTGAGTATAGTCAGTGAAACATTTTAATCTATTTCATACCCATCATCATAAATCTGATTATTACTTACATTGTCTGTATCTAAATGGCACCTCAAAACTAATATTTAAAGATGGACCACTGCTCTATTATCTTCTTTTGCCTCTGACAATTGTGCACAAAGTACATTGCTTTGAGGATCCCAGCTTCAGTGAATGCCTTCTTTCCTACATATATCCCTGAAATGGCCAATTGATTGTGTTCCCAGCAGACATGGGAGTTGAATCCCTAGGGTTCTAGTATCTGCTAAGCGCCTCCCACCCCATTGCTTCACCCAGATGCCTACAGCTGTCCTCAGCAGTCTTCCTCTGATGTACAGTAGAGTACATTTCCTTCTGCAGTAAAGGACTTAAGGTTCATCCACTCCCTCCTATTTCCTTGCACTAAGTTGCATTTTCTTTTTCTGTTGTTTTATTTTGTTTTGGTGTTTGTTTTTCTGGTTGAGTCTTAAAAAGGAAATTAAGGAAACTGCTTACTCAGAAAATGATTTTCATGTTTTTTGACAAAAGATATTTTTAAAATAAAAGAATTTAAAAAGGATTATAGAAAAATGTTATACTCTTATTTAGTGATGACAGTGCTGCCTTATTGATTATAAAGTGGATTCATATGTAAGTATTGCTTTGCTTAAAGAAAAAAACAAACTATTCAACTATTAATCTATGTTCACAAACACACATATAAAAATTTCATCTGTATGTAGTCAAGTTAGTTCCAACTAGTGTTATTCATATATATGTATATTTATGCACTCAATGTACCATCAAATACATGTTACGACCATAACATGTTAAATAAGATATTACCACATGCATGCATGAATAAATATTATTTTAAATATCAAAAATAGTCACACAACTTTGGAACAAAATATTTATATAAAATATTTGTAAACAAGCTATTTTGGAAAAGCTTTTATGTGAAATCTATAGACTTTTATTGATAAAATTATCTTAACTGCTACCAGTTAAATTTCTAGTATAATTCTTTTTATCACTGTATTCTTAGTGTACCCTACAACTTTTTTATTACTGTAACTGACTTTGTTTTATTATCATATTTTGGTAAATAAATAAATACATCTACAAAAAGAAATTTATTTTTAAAAGTTAAATCATTAATAAATGACTGAGTCAAAATTAATTTTCTGATCTTTTTGCTCTTTCTGTGAGAATCTCAGTTTGCTTTGCTAAAAGCTTAATGAGTTGATCAGTTAATCCAAATTATTCTGACATTGTAATTTAAAGTAAAATGAAGAGGCTAAGAGAAATGAGCTCCAGAATAGGGAAACAAGAGTTTTATCCTTGTGATTGTTGTTTTTAATGTACTATGTGAAGTTATTTCTTTGCTTTGGTACTTGGTATATCGCTTATGTATATATATATATATATATATATATATTTGAGTTAAGGAAGAGAAGGGGAAAACAAGATGATGAGAAAAGGGATGAACCAGGGTAATAGCAATATTCACAAGACAAAAATGAACTCTATAACTTGGGAGAGGGTAGGGGAGGAAAAAGGAGAGTAAAACATGGAAGAGGGTAACTAACAATGTTGAAGAAGCAATGTACGCACTACCTTATAAATGTAACTGTAACCCCTCTGTATATTACTGTAATAATAAATTAAAAATAACTTAAAAAGAAAATTAAAATAAAGAACTCAAAAACCTATCTGTAAATCTGGCAATTAGATCATTACCCTGTCCTGAGTAGCATCAATGAAATGAATCACATTTAACGATTAGTGGAAAATATATCAAAAAAGTGAATACAGCAAATACACATTGACTACTACTGAGGAATGTTGGCTGGGAAACGATAAGTTGTGGTGTGATTGTTTTTCATCTTGATAAAGACAGCTCTGATTACAGCTTGTGCAAGAAGAAAAAGGAAATGAGGTACTAATTAATGCTTAAAATTATATGGGTAGTTATAAAAGACAAGATTTTAAAATGAGTATCAGTAATCTGTCTGTGTCTTGCACATTTTATCCATAAATGCGGGGGAGATGGCCTTGTAAATATTCTGTAAATCTTAAAGAGGATTACTGGTTTGCCATTTTGTACTTATTAATGGATGGATTATGATTCAACAGATGTTTTGCTGACTACAAAATTCATATTCTGTCCACCACAAACTATTATCATCGCAATTTAGATATGATGAGAAGATGAATGGCATTTGAAATTACAGATTTGCTCTCTGAATGTGTAATTCCAACTGTCTTCTCATCATAGCATGTTAAAACAAAAAAAACATGCTATTCAAACAAATTTTCCACAAGTAAGTCAAAAAGAATTTTATGAAAGTTAAAAATAACAAAACAGACCAGTTAATGTGAGTAAAAAAAAAATTCCTCCTAATTTTCAAACACAGAATTTTCCAGTGATGATTTGAAAATAATAGCATGACTGGATTTTAGACAGGATTTTTATAAGAACAGCAGAATTGATCTAAGCAGGTCAATAAGTTTTATGTAATTGCCTTAGAATACTATGTTATTAGGAAGAGAATATTGAAAACCAGTAGGCTCCTGTAATCTCTCTTTCTTCTGCTTTTGGGATAGGAGGGCAAAGTCTAGGCAAATAACAAGCATAGCCAACATTATCTCTACTTAGAAGCCAAATAGGTCTAAGAGTAACATACTCTGAGGCTAGTCCCAGGCAAAATCATAAGATTCTATTCGATAAAGCAAAAAAGGTCTAGTAAGTGCAGCTCAAGAGATAAAGTGAATGTATAGTAAGCAAAAGCCCTTGACTTTAAAATCATAGTGTAATCAAAGCCAAAAAAGGGGAGAAAAATCATTAAAAAATAAAATGTGATAGATAGTTATGTTGTAGTTCCCATGCATTACAGTATAAATTGGGGTTAACAATATTTTAAAGATTTGCTGTTGAGTCTTGTATGCACACGTATGTATGTTCAAAGCTGTATAGCTTTTGTATTTTTCAACATTAATATTTTGTGAGAAAATTATTTACAAAGTAATTACATGAAGTTCTGGAGTTCTAGGCAATTTCTTATTTTCCCAAACTTAGAACTGGTATTATAGTATTTATAAAATCCATGTATAGTAATAAGTTTTAAGTAACCATTAAAAATTTATATTTTCTAAGATGTCATATAAAATGTATTTGAAGTACCTTCATAATTTCTGAAGACAAATGAGTGGACTTGAACATACTCAATTCTACATACTTTTACACTGCCCAACTTAATTACTAGGAGGGTTCAGTGCAATATAGATATGTTGACAAAATGAAACTTGAAGGTGTCTCTAAAGATATAATTCCCATTATGCGATTGCTTTCATGGTAAATAAAAATACATGGAACATATGCTTCTTTTCAAGAAAGATGGTAAGGAGATGGGTACTGGTGACTCAAGCCTGTAATACTAACCATTCAGGAGGCTGAAATCTAAGGATCACAGATTGAAGCCAGCCCAGGCAGGAAAGTTTGTGAGACTTTTAATTCTGATGAATCACAAAAAGTCAGAAGCAAAGTGTGGCTCAAGAGGTATTGCACTTTACTTCAGCAGAAAAGCTCAGCAACATCCAGGCCCTGAGTTCAGCCTAAAGACTCTCTCCCTCTCTCCCACGCCCTCCCTCCCTCCCTCTTTCCTTCCTTCCTTCCTTCTTTTGCCAGTGCTGGAGGGAGGGAGGGAGGGAGGGAGGGAGGGAAGGAAGGAAGGAAGGAAGGAAGGAAGGAAGGAAGGAAGGAAGGAAGGAAGGAAGGAAGGAAGGAAAGAAGGAAGGAAGGGTAGAACTCTGAGAACTGAGCATGAATTTTATTTTAAATCCATCAGATTCAAACTTCCTTCCCTTCACATGCTACTCAAAATAATTGTTAATATTTAATTTTACTATATGTGTCATAAGAATTTGAGATGAACATCTGAATTCATGTCATAACAGTTACGCATGAGTATTCTTACTGTGTGTATGTTCAAAAAATGCTAGGGCTACGTTAAGCTGCAGACTTTCTATGCCTTCTGTTATAATACCACATAGCATGCTGAGAGAAAACTCAGTACAGAGTGTTCATTTTTGCTGTCGAAACATAAATCTTTATTTAGGAGTTTATTTATATAAGAAAAAAATCTTTCTCTTATTAGAAACATTTGTGTGAACATCGAGTTGCTTTCTGTAAGATAATCAAGCAGATATTTTGATTTTGTACTTTCATAGATGAGAAAATGTTAGGGAATAGCGACTTGAAGAAGGATTGCTAGCTGCTTCTAACATAATGTGTAATTGTTTTCTTGATATCAGTACTATTTTAGTGATGTTACTTAACTGAAAACAATAATAACAAAAACAACCACAACAAAAACCCGTTCATGGATTTTCTTATAAAAGATTGAATGATTATAATCCATGCACCAAAGTGTAGAAACTAGCTTGTTATCTTTGTTTTGTTTTATTATCAGTAGTAATGAATTAAATTGGTCTATTTTTCATCGAAGCCACCTCAAATTGTTTTTGGCACCATGCCTAATGCCAACAACAAAGAGCTGTGTATACTCTTGAATCCTATTTATGTTCACACAAACTTGTAGAAATTCTAGCTGTCCTTGAGATTTATCCAATCATTAATCTAAATGCTTCAAAATGAGGAATGATCTCTAAAACAAAGAATCATTAAATACCAAAGGTCCATTCTCATTTTAATTGACTTTTTAGCTAATTCACTTCCATGCCCATTGGCAATGTAATGTCTTTAGTAAATTATTGCACTGGGGAAGGGGTATGAATCACAGTATACTATGTTTTAAAAGCTTGTCTATAGTAAAAACCCATTTCTATACCCCACTCCTTTTTTCCTAAGGTCTGCTTTTTCACCAAAGGCCAATGATATGGTCATAGTTGGTCTATATGAAATTAAAATCACTTTGTGGCAGTTCATTAATGGTATACATAAATAATGAAAATCTGACATTATTAATTCACTTTATTTTTTAGCTAATAGTGGGTAAAAATACATGTATTATTGAAGGACAGACATCTATGCACAAAATTCAGTTATTATCTCACAGTATAGCTTCTCATATACGTTTCAGGTGTATAAAAGAAAATCAAGATACCATGACTGATTTCAGCTCCTCTGAGAGAGAAATATTCAGCACCAGCATATTAGACAGAGTTGTACCACTCTAACCTTTAAGACAGCATGGAGACAAGTCATGAAAAGAAATAGCAACTGGACTGAAGCCACAAAAATATACTGTCATAACATATACCCAATGGTTCATATGATATAACAAGTCATGAAAATATTGTCAAATAATTTCCAGGAAGAAGATCTTTACTTTCTCATTGTACCCACAGGAAAGGAAGTAGATTATTGAATGTTGAAAGGGGCAGAGAGGATCCGAGGGAAAAATTTGTCAGAAGTGTAAAATGTTGTACAGGAAATCCAGGCAGCAAAATAGAGAAGCAAACATAAAAATAATCACAAGGCATATAACAGTTATGGGACACTGATATTTCCTTATGCACTGTAGCTACTATTGCCTGATTGTGTCTCTTAGGCTTGTAGATTTTATGACTATAAGAAGAATCTAGCAAGTTCCCAAACTAAATAAGACATCCTGGTATTTCATGCAAGGACATCCAAAGTTTATAAACTTCAAAACAAAACAAAAGCAAAGTGTACTGTCTAGTTATGATCAACAATTTGACTGTGGCCAATAGATTATAGAAAGTTACATGGGGAAAATATAATTGGAGAGAGGATAGATAGGATAAAATGATTTCACTACCAAAACTTAGTTAATAAGTAGTCATTTAAAAAAATGTACTTGAAACATGCTTAATTGTAATTGTGCCCAGAGTCAGTCAGCTGGGATACATAATATATTGAGTTGTCATTTCTAGGATTTCATAAAATATATGCCATGCCAATTCTTCGCCATGGAAATACTCAAACGGAACAAAATGTACCTAGGCTCCTTCACACCTGATCAGTAATGGACCTAATTATAAAAGACAGCTTTCTAAATTTGAGAACATTAAAAAGAGTGTTTTCTATTGTAGGCTGAGCAAATATTTACTAGTTTACATTGAGAGACCCATGAAAATAAAGTATTAATATTTTGGATGGTACTAAAATTTAAAACATTGATTCATCAAAGTTAGTACAAAAATAGAAAAGCAAATCACAAATTGGAATACAATTGCAATTAATATAATTGCAAACATTGTGACATAAAAATTGCAATAATATTGTTATACCTAATAATGTAGGTAATATAAAGTAAAAGTATTTTATGAGATAGTTCATAAATGCATATAAGTAAATGGTTAAGAATTATATATTCAGTCCTCTAGTCAGCACAAAGAAGAATATATATTTGTGTGTGTGTGTGTTTGTGTGTGTGTGTGTGGAGATAGTGTGATACCTATACATGCTGCAAGCTGATAATTCCAAACGTAAAATAATTGGAAGTAGTAGTGTATAAAATATAAAAACAGCTTTGAATGTTTTATTCTGGAAGAATATTTTATGATATTAAATGTATATCTATGAAATGTCTGTATTTATGCTCCTAAGCATTTGTCCTAGTCAAATAAAAATGCATTTATTGACAAATTCTTTTTTTTTGTTGTTCTGGTCATTGGGGCTTGTATGCTGGGATTTGGCTCAGTCCCTAAGCTCTTTACCTCAAGGCTTGCACTCTATCACTTTTAGCCACAGAGCCACTTCCAAAAATGCATTCATATAAAAGCTATGTTCTTCACTTACCTTTTAATGGAAAAAAAAAAGTCGTGGCCAGGTGTAGTGGCTCACGCCTATGATCCTAGCTATTCAGGAGACAGATCTGAGGATCGCAATTCAAAGCCAGCCTGGGCACTAAAGATCTTGAGACTCTTATCTCACAATGCCCAGGGCCAGAGTTTAAGCCTCAAGATGCACAAAAAAAAAAAAAAAAAAAGTAAGCCGTAATTTTATAGTCTTCAACTCTACTTATGTAAGAATTACCATCTGAAAATAGCACATGCAATTACAGATTCATATAAGATAATGTTTTCTGGCTGCGAACGGTGTAATCCTTGCTGTAATCACACCTGAAATCCTAGCTACTCAGGAGGCTGAGATCTGAGGATCTAGGTTCAAAGCCATCTCAGCCACAAAAAGACCTGAGACTCTTATCTACAATTAACCTCTAGAAAATGAAAAGTGGGGCTTGGCTCAATGGTAGGGCAGTAGCCTTGAGCTGAGGAGCTCAGGGACAGTGCCCAGGCTGAGTTCAAGCCCCATTACCCACAAAAAAAAAAGAGAGAGATAATGTTTTCTTAAAATGTAAAGAAGTACAATTAGATATGATGATACTGAACACTTTATAACTCAGTATTTCCTCCATAACAAAAAAGGTCACAAAATTCTCTGTATCACTAGATAACTTTTTGTGGAGTTGACTGATCTATTCTTCACAAAACATCAGATAGTGACTGTCTTTTGAGAGTATAAAACACAACAGTGTTAAGGGTTGTGGAAATTAGAAAAGTATGTCCCCACTGGTTGGTAAAATTGTAAAAAGGACCCCTTTTGTGAATGTGTTTCAAGAACCTCCTTGCCTCTGGCTTAAACCAGTACCTGGCTAGATTGACACAAGATGGGAGACTCAACCTAGTCCTTACAAATTATGCAGTGTCTGTCAGCCCTGTGGGTAATAAGCCTCTGCTGAAAACCCTTAGATGGCTGCTCAGTTCCCTGGTAAAAATTCAGACTTACAGAGGTCTCTGTGACTGAGTGTGTGTGATGTCACTCTATTCCACTTCTGTCCATCTTCCTTGTTTCCTCATTTTCAGAGCATGCTCTAGAAATGGAGATTTTACGCTGGCTGCTCTTTCTCATAGGACTCTCAAGTTTCTGCCACGGTTTTCCTAGCTTTCACTGACTCTCGGCTTGTCTCTGGTAACTACATAAAATCATAATAGTTCTTTTCCAGTCACCACCTCTCCATTTCTGTTGATGTAGGTCCTTTTTGAGAATATTCTACATTTAAGCCAATTTGAATTTTTCTTCATTTATACAAATACTTTTTTGTTTCGAATGTTAACTTCTATTTCAGTCATATTAATTTATGTACATTTCTATAATTTTGGAAAATACAGATTATCTGCAGTCATAACCGCATTATGATGTGAAAAAATGTGGGATGGAGAAACTATTGAAGTGAAGGGAGATATATGTCAGCCTCCGCCCCCAGCACTTTCCACTTCTAATCAAGCAACTGATTCGTATGGAAATGCAGACTTGACGGGGCTGACAACCATACATCAGATTATTTTGGCTAGTCTTACTAAAACCAGCTGTAACTTTAGCAAGGGCATTTCTTGTTTTTTATTGTAATTAATAGAAGGGTTACATGATATTTGCCAGATAGAAGGCGCATTACTTCACAAACATTGATATCCTTTCTCATGTCTTGGTCCCCATTTCCCTCCAGCCATCCCCGCCCCTCATCTTGTTTTCCCCCCTTCCCTATCCAATTTCAAATAACCAAATATGCATATATCCAATATATCAGATAACAAGGTGAAATACTGAAACAATATGAGATAACAAAGGAGCAGCAAAAGAGATGAGAGATAACATAGTACATTAAGGACAACAATCACTCCTTAGATGGCTTTGTTTCTATATCCTGGACGTACTTTCATTTAGCTTCATATTATATGGCCTTATGTATCTTGGTTTTGTTCTATTGTAAATCTCTCCTAGGAGAGCCCAAGGTTTCTACTGATTATGACAAATGAGGGAAACCATTGAGCCTATGTTCCTTTGAGTCTGGCTTACTTCACTTAATATGATTTTTTTGAAGTTTTTTTTTCATTTCCTTACAAATGGGAAGATGTCGTTCTTTTTCTGAAAGCAGCATAGAATTCCATTGTGTATAAATACCACATCTTGTTGATCCACCCATCAACTGAAGGGCATCTGGGTTGGTTCCATATCTTTGCTATGGTAAATAGTAGCAAGTGTATTTCATTAAATAAAAAGAGCAATGGATGTATCTCACATTTACAGTGAGTAAAATGAGAATTATTCCTTTCAGAAAACAGTCTATACCAAAAATGTATTTATAGCTAATATTCCTTTTTTCATTAAATATTGTATTTTTAAAATATTTGCATAATTTGTATTACTGATAAAATTTCACGAAATACTTCTAAAAATAATGATTCATTCATGTATTCATATGCAAATCCTGACCATTAGATATAAGCATGTTCAGATAAAGTGCTTGAATTCCACATGGAAATAATTTTTTGCATGATTTTTGTGGCATCCGTTATACTCAGAAGTATCAGCTCTGTACATGTATTTTAACTTTAATTTCTTTAATTTTAGTATGTTAATGTATTAATTACTTTACATTGTTTGAATGAAAGCCAAGTGAAATAATTAATTTGCATAAAACACCTATCACATTGTTATGTATACAGGAATTAACTAATATACCAAGAATTAGGTTTTTTTGAGCTCTTAGTTTGTCATCATAAAATTTCTGAAAATTGCATGCTACTGTTTCTAATTCACATGTCATTAAGAAAGAACAAGGATAATAAGCATATTATCCCAATTTCCCAAAGTATTTTAATGCCTATAGAAACAACAGTTGCTTATTGGTGAAATGATTATGTGTTTTCTAATTTTTCAAGGAAGAACAGATATTTTACAAAGAACCCTCTAGTACATTTATAGAATCTACCTATCAGGATTTATTTTGCAAAACTTATGTCCTTGTTATGCAGTGAATACACAAATGTGTTTAGATACTTGCGCATTTCATTCTAGCTGTCTTGAAATTCTAAATGAGCCTTCCCTTTTCCTTTTCTGTTGGGCTTATAATCTGATTTTTTTTTTTGCCAGTCCTGGGCTTGAGCTCAGGGCCTGAGCTCTGTTCTTGGACTTTCTCAAAGCTAGAGCTCTACCACTTGAGCTTCAGCATCACATCCAGATTTTTTTCTATGTATGTGGTACCAAGGAATCTAACCCTGGTCTTCCTGCATGCTATGCAAGCACTCTACCACTAGGGCAAACTCTCAGCGCTGTAATCTGATCTTTTATGTTTAAGTGTGGACAGATGCCATCTCCCACACTTAAGTGTGTGTGCACACACCCACTCACTTGGTCAGACCAACTCATCATATGTACACAGGTTTCCATATTTCCTATATTGACTTAGGTTTGTGTCATTGTATACAGACATCTAGCTGTTAATGTGACTTGATTTGGTGATATGAGGACTGCCACACATATATGTCTTATGTTACTTTATAAATGCATAGATGCTATAGATTTGACCATATACATGAAAAACAAAGTCAGAAATACCCTTGACGTATGAAAGTAAGAACCTCACCAGAAATCAGTCTGCTGAGTTTTGCATGTGGTTTGAAAAACTCATATACCGCTTGCTGTCATTCTTACTGGAAACAGATCAACTGTGTACTAATAACAGTACTTACTCCATGTAGTTATTTTATACATTCTCTCGGAATCTATCAGAATAGCACAATGAAGAGAATGATATCACTTGTGCTATTACCATTTTCCACAGTAAGTAGATGTATCGAGTTTTGCCCCATAAACTAATAATGCAAGATACATTTTTGTGTGGGGGCTGGGCGGTCATGGGAATTGAACTCGACCTGGGCGCTGTCCCTGAGCTCTTTAGCTCAAGGCTACCGCCATACACTTGAGCCAAGTCCCACTTCCTGTTTTCTAGAAGTTAATTGGAGACAAGAGTCTCAGGTCCTTTTGTGCCTGGGCTGGTTTTGAACCTTGATCCTCAGTTCTCAGCCTCCTGAGTAGCTAGGATTACATGTGTGAGCCACCACACCCTGCTTGCAACAAACTTTTACTTGTACAAAAATACTCTATCTTGTTCCATCATTTCCTTTATAGTGTTTATAACTAATACAAGTTTGAAGAGAATATAAAATATTTACTTAAAAAGGAAACAAAGCAATGTAAGTGTATAGTACATAAGGTTGATCATGTTCAGGCTGGACTAGAAAGTGATACTGTATGTTGAATGGTAATTCAAGTAGAGCTAAGTATATTCAATCTTTAATTCCTTATGTATTTTCTGCTTAGGGTATCTTAAGGAAATTTAAGACCCCACTACACATAAAAATATGTAAACCTAGGTAATACCCTAGGAGTATAGAAACTTTGTAACAGCAGATATTTTAATTATTTTGGCTAAGCTATAGGTGATTTATTATTACACAGAGCTTTCTCTAATGATGCTTAATATTTTTGGATACACTATTTAACAAGAGACAATTGTGCAGAGTCACCTTAATAATGAGGATTGAGCAATTTTTACATTTCATCAAGTAACTTAAAATCAACATGTTAATTTGTAGAAGTAGGATTATGAATGTTCCAGTTTATGACATAAAAAGATTATTTGCTTGCATATGCAATCTGAAAATAGTGTGTTCCACTAAAATATGTTTATGTTTTGCTATGTATAAAAACTGGATGCATACCAGTGAATGACTTTATTCAGCATAGTTTTGCCAAAATTTATGCACAAAGAATGACTTCATTCATGAAAGATACAATTAATGATATATCTTTAACCTCTTTAACCACTTCAACCACTCCAGCTTTAACCATTGTAAAAAATCCACAATTCAACTTGCCTCTGCATTTTGAGAGTTATAAATAACAGACTAGTGTTTGAATGCTATAAATGTGAAAAACATTTTTTTCCTTTGGAGCATGTATTTCCAATCAAAAAATAAATAGTCTTATGAGATATCCATACCATTGCGCTTAACTCTTCTTCAATAAACAACTTAGTATTACCTATACAATATTCTCCCTCCCTTTTAATCATGGTACACTGACCTGGTCCTAAAGTTTGTAGGGTGAGGGTGTCCATCATATAAGGATAAGTAGTCATATTCTTCTTCTAGTGCAAAGGACTGAAATACAATTTGTATTCGATTTCGTTCTTCTGCTATTATGACCCAGGTACAGTTTGCACCATTCGGATATCCATATGGAAAGCCGGGACTTTCTATAGTGCCATTGAGGCCTTTTAAAGTTCCACCACAAGTATAAATAAATCCTGCAGCAAAAGAAAAGAAAAGAAAAGAAAAGATATTATTATTTTAACACATCTTTTAAAAGCCTTTCCTAAGGTTTTGCTTATGAAAGAATAATGTTCATAATAATTTTGTGGATGACATTTTTTAAAGTGTGAAAATTTCGCATGTAAGTTCATATACATTCACGTGAATAAAATGCTATGTGTAGAAAGAGAAACATAAATGCATAAATATAAGTGAATAAATCTGTGACAACACGTGGGAATTTTTGTCCTGCCCATTGATGTTAAAAATAGAAATCAAAAAATTAAACTTAATCATCCAATATATGTGATCATTGAACATTTCATACTGCAGCCAACAAACTTTAGAACATACTTGTCTTTCTTCAGGTTGTTTCCAGTGTAATTGTAAAAATAATAAACAGGGTAAAAATTTGATGATTATGGTAGGTGCATCGACCCTAAAAGAAATAAATTTCACTTCTTTCTAACAATACACTGTGTTTATAGTACCTACACCTCTACTGTCAGACTCGAATATTAAGAAAATCTACATCCCTTGACAAATTAGAAAGAAAAGGTTTTTGAGGTCTATGTCATTCTTCTCTCTTTAATGAGAATGTTCAGTACAATTTTAAAATTATCCTATATTCATCCCATCAGAGTAAATGCTGAAGTTGAAGAACAAAGATAAGAACTAAATGGGTCATGGGTAATTAACAAGTAACAGTGAGCTTAACTTCTCTCCTAGTTATGTGGGAGGCCTAAGACATTGAAAGCATGAGCTCTTGTTCTATTTTTTGAAGATTTAGTTCAATCAAACGTGGGTATGGATATTTTTGTAAAATAAGAGGAAACATCCAGAAGTTTAGAAGGCAGGGTGCCAGTTGTGACAGGGGCTGATTTCAAAAGTTATATATCCATTTCAGTCTCTCTTTACAGCCGTGTCTCATACTTTACTCACAGAGTCATTTTTCTGTACAACACTTGTTAGGTTCTACATTATTTGTGTCTGATGACTCTGATGGCAAGATATCTCCATATAAAATGAAACTCTAAACTTGGTAAGGGAAACTAAAATTTTGCTCTTCTTTTGTCTTTCAGAAACAACAAGAATTTGGATCAGGAACAGTAAATACTGCCAAAATTCAAAGAAGGCATTTTATGCTTTCCAATAAATAATAAATAAATAAATAAGTGTCCTTTTAAATTGCTTCTTGGAGCATAATTTACTTTGAAGCCTTGGGTTAATTAGCTATCACTTGTTTCTATTACTTTTCTACCTGAACAGCTTCTAATTTGAACTTCATATGAAATGTAAGCATGCATCCCTTTAGCTACAAATCTGGTCTATGGGATGTTTTATATATTTTCAAGCTTCATAGTTTTGATGACTTTTGAAGGAGGACATATGTCCTGAATTAACATGCCCAGAGCTGTTCACATGTTTTATAACATGATAATTCATGCCTTCAAAATCATTTTTGTTGTTTTTACTCTGGGTTAATTACAAATCACACTTTAAAAAATAATCGGACTTATGTGTATTTCCCATCTTATTTTCAGTTTTATTAAACAGGGGCATGACATAATGTATGATGATTAAAGTTCATTATTTCAAAAAGTTTTTGTTTTGAATCAATATAATGTGAAAAACATTAAAAAGTAGAAAACAAATATCTCCCCTCATGTATACTAGAACATTGCTCCTTGTTATCAGCTTCATGTTCGCCTATCCAAGAGTTTATTAAACTTACTACATGCAAATACAGTGTTATATATTAAATTTTATATTTTCCAAATTGAACCAATCATACAATGTACATTCTTTGACTTGGTATTTATGTTAAAAAAAACCACTGATATTCTTTTGGCCCAGAGGAGTAATTCTTTTTTTCATATATTTTTTATTGTAATTAATAGAAGGGTTACATGATATTTGCCAGATAGGCGGTGCATTAATTCACATACATTGATACCCTTTCACATGTCTTGATCCTCAATTCCCTCCCCCCAACCCCAACCCTTCATTTGGTTTTCCCCCTTTCTCTATCGAATTTCAAATAACCAAATACAAATATATCCGATATATCAGGTAACAAAGTGGGATACTGTAACAATATGAGATAACCAAGGGATAGCAAAAAAGATGAGAGATAATATAGTACATTAAGGACAACAATCGTTCATTATATGGCTTTTGTTTCTATATCCTAGAGGTCCTTTCATTTAGCGTCATACTATATGGCCTTTTGTATCAAGGTTTTGCTCTATTGCAAATCTCTGCTAGTAGAGCCCAAGGTTTCTACTGATTATGACAAATGAGGGAAACCATTGAGCCTAAGTTCCTTTGAGTCTGGCTTACTTCACTTAATATGACTTTTTCTAAGTCTTTCCATTTCCTAACAAATGGGGCGATGTTCTTCTTTCTGACAGCAGCATAGAAGTCCATTGTGTACAAATAGAGGAGTAATTATAACTCATTTTTTTGGTTTTTAACATTGTGGATGAAATCCAGGGTCTCATGTATATTCAGCCACTGTTTGAACTCTGACTCAAACACCAAGCCTAACTTTATCTTTTTAGAATGACTGCAGTGTATGTAATATGCATGTATTTGACTTTATTTTTACCATTTTCCTATTGCTAATTTTCATTGTTAGAAATACAAGCAGTGAAAAATAACTTAGAACACATGAAAGATAAAATTTCAAAAGTAAAAGTGCTGAATTTTAAAACTTAGACACTATCAATTACACTCAATAAATGGGTGTTTCCTATCTCCACCAACAATTTTGGAAACACTAGATTTTTAGAAGTGTAAACTTGCTAACTTATTGTTTTAATTTGATGACTTTTTTGCAGTCAAATATTTTGTCATATTCTTCTCAGTCATAGTCCTTCTTGTATGAATTACACATTCATATCATTTTCACATTTTAACAGGTTGCTTGTCTGGTTTGTCTTTGCCACAAACACTTACACTTCTGTTTTCATACCGGGCAGTCATACTCTGTATATGCATTTCTAAATGACAAAATTTTGTTTACCCTTTATGATATATTGCTCAGAAAACCAAACTTAATTCTTTATGCCTTTTTATAGTACATATAGACTGCCATCTCCTTTTCCACCTGTTCCTTCTGCTATTAATATTTCCTTCATGGCCATTCCTTTTTCTCCTGTCTCATTTCAAGCACATTTGCTCAGCATTTATTCTGGGAACTAATGAACTAAAACATGAGAAAGCTGGGACATCAATAAACTATTATTACAGATACTTTGAGGGCTGCAGCACAAAGAAGCACACACGGCTCTGTAGAACAACTGTAAGCAAAATTTAACCAGAATTAATTACTATGGAATTTATAGAAAACACTTGCACAAACTGACATTGATATTGTTTACAGAGTCTGACTTGGGCAGTTTCTTAATGCCGGACATTGTATTTGTGTGTCTTAATTATTAAAGGCTACATGAAATAAAACAATTTCTTTTATTTGCAACACAACTAAAATTTCTGTGATTGTATCACATTGTCAACAAAAGCAATAGCAAGATTTTAATAGTATTTTAATTATCTTTAAGTACTTGTAGGAAGGAGTTTCCATTTAATACAGAAGTTTATTAATATCTCTTGATCAAGATTATCCCTTTCAATATTCTCACTCATCCCTCCTATCACACACAAACTCTCATTTTTCTTAATTGTATGGGATACACATTATTACTGTATTCTACCTGACTTCTGCTCTTTTGTCTACCCCACTTCTTTGAAACCATTCCACCCCCTGTCAAGTCCCTTTTCCCTGGTGTATATTCTATTAACCATTGTTTAACCTTTCAAAGTAATTACACTGCTAGTATTCCCATCAATACATTTCTTTACACATGCAAACCACCCACATATTTACTTTAATTTTTTCTGTTTTCTTTCACTTTTTATCTTTCCTTGCACACAGAAAATTTTTATGACCATTTGTATTTTACTGATAATTTAAAGCGTATTTTGCGCTAACAAAGATCTGTGACTGAATATCACTCGAGTTTGCATTTTCTTTTTAAAACATTTTAGTAAACTATATATTTTTACCTTATAATCTTGACCTGCTTCTTGTAACCTGAATCCTTAACTTTTACTATCCAAAACAATTCTTTGTATTCTTCTTGTCTTCTTCATACATTTGGAGCTCTTGATCTTTCACTTCTGCAAGTATTCGTAATTATTTATATGAAGGTATCCTTTTCTCACCTCATGGTCTCTTGTTCCAGAATGATCAATTTGTTAGATTTTCTGTTTTCCAAAATTTCCAGCAAACACACACAAAACTATAGGTGACACTAGTTGCCATAAAAAGGGATATGTTCATTTATATATTACCATTTAACTGCTTTATTTTTCATAATATAGCATGCCATGCCAAAGACTGCTTCTTTTTGAGGGATTACAGTTACATAAGTAAGGTAATAAGCACATTTCTTTTTGAACAGTAACATCCTGTCCCTCATTTTCTCCCTATATTCTCCTTCCTGACTTCCTTTTCCATTAGGTTGCAAAGTTCATTTCCAACATAACGTCTAGTGAATATCACTGTTGAATTGGCTAACCCTGTGTCCCATCGTTTCTGTGATTCTCCTTCCCGTTCCCAAATCACATAAAATTATATACAAGATAAGTGTACAGAAATCAAAGAAAAGCAATAACAGTGTATAAACCCAAAGAGAAAAAGTAAAGGAAAAAAAGAATACACAATAAAAAATATGGAAAAAGAATAACCACAAACAGTACAATAAAGAGCTTTATATTTTCATCTCTACAAGTTCATTTTGATAAGCATCATTTTATATAGTCATATGCACATGGTTATTAAGCTAATGTGATCCTTTCCTAAGAATATCCTTCTTTGCTCTCACAGTGCAATGCTTAGAGTACTGCTCAACTAGTAATGTCCACATGTAATTATTTGTCTTTTACCATTGGATTAACTTGTAGATTTATAGACACATAAAAAACCATGTTGTCTTGTACACATTTCTTCCAATCTTATCAGCTAATACTTCACTTCCTACCTTTTGAATCTATTTTTTCCCTCTTCTTTGTTTCTGTGCCTTTTTTGCTAGATTCATTTCTATTTTTCTCATTTTCTGTTAGGTATTTTAGTAGTACCTTACTTTGAGTTGATTCCCTTTTTTTTCTTTTTGATTTGATTCATTTCTTAAGTTTATGAATGCATGATATTCCAAATCAATCTTTTTAAAGATATAAACCCAAACTTGTGACTTCATTACTCAAAGAATTCTTTGAAGAATTCAGTATAAATAAATATTACATAGCTTTGTGCATACTATACATATGTATATGCAGGTAAATTTTTTCTATTTTACTGAGTCATGTTACTGTTTTAATTTGAAAATTATTACATGTATTATTTTTTCATCTTGAATGTTAAATGTGAGCTTTACTCTGAAGTTGCTCAAAACCTATTCCTCTAGTGTCAGAATATGTACTTGTCCATCCAGCTCTTCAATGTAACCAGTAATTTACAACATTGACCTAAAAGTCCATTTTTCAATTATCTTTTTCTTTTGTTACTGAAAAGCCCCTTTCAATATTTATCATTTCTAACATTTCTTTTTATTTTTGGTAGTACTGAAGAACTTACGACCTCATGCACCTTCTACCAAAGCACTCTACAACTTGAAGTACTTCCCATTCCCTTTTTATTTTAGGTTAATTTTCAGACAATGCCTTGTATTTTTGTCAAGTCAAGCCTGCCTCCTACTACAAATACCTGCAGAGGTGGAATTGTATCTGTGAAAATCCAAGCCCAGTTTGTTTGTTGAGGTGGAGATATCAAGAAACTGCCCTGAATTTGTGATCCACCAGATTTCCACCACTTGAACAGCTTTAGATTACAGAGCTGATCTATCACACACAGACAAATCATATAATATAAAGCCAGAGATATAGATGTAAATATAGTTATTATAAAGCAGTAGCTTAAAAACTCTGGTGTTTAGTACAAATTTAATCTAAGTGCTTTTGCTCAGGACTTTAATTTGTCAAAAAACTATATGATCATCCAACCTTCCATATTCAGAAAATGCAAAGCCAGATAAGCTCTGTATTTTAATTTTGTATAAATTTTGAGCAACAGATTTTGATAAAGGTTGGGGTAAGTGCATTCATCTTTTTAAGTCTTAAATTATTAGAACATATTTGCATAACTTTCAAATTAATAGCATTCACTGTGGAATACTATTTCTATATTATAATGCCAAAAAAGCTTTCAGGCCATCTCAGTGTTTTATTGAGTAAAAAAAAAATGGCATTACTTCATAGGCCTTTTTAGTTTTAATTATTTTTTATTTTAAGTGCAGTAGATAAAAGTGCAGTGAGAAATGGACAGACACAGAAAATTTAATGAATAATTACAGTGAAAACCTCTGCTGCCAGGAAGCACATCTAGAAGTAGAATTATCACTCTTCCAGGAGCTTCTCCTGCATGTAATAATAATACCTTTCATTGTTCCTTAAAATATTCACTGACAGTAGATTTACATAATGTATAAGTATGCATGCATTTCAATAATTATATCATGATGAAATTTATCTACATAGTCTTATTGGACCACTTATTAGATTAAGTTCTACAATTAATCAGTTTTTGATGTCACATATTAGGATAAATGTTAATTCTTATTATTTATATGAAGATAGAAATAATGCCAATTTCATTGATGTAAATGACTAGTCTTCCTGCCACCATTCAGCTGTTCATAAAACAGGTATTTTTTTCAGAATTATGTTCTTATTAATTCATACAAAATTATATGTGTTAGGATCATTACTATACATAGATATACATGTCCTCATACTTGATCTACATCCAAATGGATTTGGCTCTGGGCATGACTTTGCAGTTTCATAAATATTTTAGAATAAATGTGTGAATTTACAGTTAAAAATAGAAACTTCACTTGTGATTGAATCTATAGACACATATGAAAGAATTAATTGTTTGCAATATGATTCAGTGCACTATTGTGATAGAATTCTACAGCTAATATGGACTTGAAAAATTGGACACATATTTTTACTAACTTTTGCCAACTTCAGTAACTCAACTTTATTTTGATTTACTTCTTGAAGTACTAGTTGCTTTCTGAAATTAACTATCCACTTGTTCGCTGTTAATTTTTCTCATGAAGTAAAAGATCCATGAATTTTGAAATTTAATCTGTCTTATTAATAGTGAATCCTCAAGTTCTATACAAGTTTCTGCTACTTACTAGACAGTTTTAAGCAAATATATATATACATATATATGTATACATACAAATAGTAAAATCAAAGAAACAAAAGACAAACACTGCTCATTTTTTATTCAAATTATATTTTCTTCTACTATTGCACACAAAAAAACTTACTAGATTATCCAATGATGTAATATTCTCAACATATAGGCAAGTTCCAATTTTTACAAACTAATTTTACTTTCAAGAAAATGTTTAATATGAGTTTATAATCATATTTTTAGAAAGTTTCAAAATTATTCCACTTAAATTATACATGCATTTGCAACATAAACATGATACACATTTTTAACTTAACCAAAAATCCTTTAAATTATCAGAGGTAAGAGAAAAGGGAATTTAAATTTTATTCCTGTGTTCAATTTTCTGTAGCTGCATATCAGATTGTCCTAATTTAATTTTAGTAATAAAAAATATAGGCACTGAATGTTAATTTCAATTAATCTTTACCAGATATTTGTTGTTTCTCACTAAGTAAATCATTTTTAAAATACTTTAAGAAGAAACAAAGCCTGGCACCAGTGGCCCATGCCTGTAATCCTAGCTACTCAGAAGGCTGAGATCTGAGGATCTCAGTTCAAAGCCAGCCCAGGCATGAAAGTCCATCCATGAGAGTCTTATCTCACATTAACCACCAGAGAACCCACGTGGTGCTGTGGCTCAAGTGGTAGTGTGCTAGCTTTGATCTAAAGAGCTCAGGGACAGCACCCAGGCCCAGAGTTCAAGCCCCATGACTGACAAAAAAATGAAATGAATAAACAGAAATGATTATTCAGGGCTGGGAGTTTGGCCTAGTGGTTAAAGTGCTTGCCTAGCATGCATGAAGACCCGGGTTCAATTCCTCCCTACCACATACATAGAAAAAAGCCGGAAGTGGTGCTGAGGCTCAAGTGGTAGAGCTCTAACCTTGAGAAAGTCCAAGGACAGTGCTCAGGCCCTGAGCTCAAGCCCATGACTGGCAAAAAAAAAAAAGAAATTATTATTCATATTGTAAAATGTGTGTGTGTCTTAAGAACATGCCTGCCTTATAACTTTTCACAATACCAATTTAAAAAATTAGATAGAACAACTTCTAGGAAGTAAGGAAAGGTCCATTAGTTTAATCCTCAAGTTTCTCACTCTGTTTTTCAGCCATAACTCATCCATGATGGAACGATATATTAAGTGAAACAATTTTCCCATTTTATTACCTTTAAATAGTTCTACAAAGTGATTTCTAATCAGAAAGTCACTTTATAAGTGAATAATTAAGTTACAAAAAACAACTCTTGTGCGATCATATTAGAAAATATATTATATCACAATATCACAAAATTGATGCAGGGCCAAGATTTCAGCTGTAATTTCCAGAAATAGTTCATTTGTTTCAGTAGTTTCCTTTGTGTTCTATAATTTAGTCTAGATTTCAGGCTTAGATCATAGGAGTAGTTTATGGGTCAGAGTTTGTTCATTAGAATATAATGAATGATTGTTGTCTTAAGATACTATATTATCTCTCATCTCTTTTGCTGTCCCTTGGTTATCTCATATTGTTAAAGTATCTCACTTCGTTACCTGATATATAGGATATATTTGTATTTGGTTATTTGAAATTGGATAGGGAACGGGGAAAACAAGATGAGGGGTGCGCGTAGGGGGGAGGGAAATGGGAACCAAGACATGTGAAAGGGTATCAATGTATGGGAATTAATGCACCATCTATCTGGCAAATATCATGTAACCCTTCTATTAATTACAATAAAAAATATATGAAGAAAAAAAAGAAAACCAAAAGCCATAATAAATCTAAGTTCCTAGCTGTTTTTAGTAGTTATAAATTTAAGTCTTTCCTTGATATTTTAGAAGTCTCCATATACAAGAACAAGAATTCAATCCAACTGTGCCTTTTAAAGTGTCCTGAAGGAGGCCTAACGTGTTAAAAAATGGTGACAGAACTGAAAGTGAACAGTCTTGGGCACAGTACTACAAGCTTTCCGTCTGAGTCAGTGGAACTAAAAGTGTACATCTGGGTCTGAATGAAACCTTTAAATAAAGCACTTCTAGAAATCAGACATTAACAATAAACTTGAAAGTTGGGGTATGAGATCACATTATATTACTGGAGGGATTGGGAATGTTTTAGTCAGTTATAAATATAAAGCTAGAAGTTTAAAATACTTAAATGTAGTGATCTTAGAATTAATAGACTGTCAAAAGGAGAGTTATGCACATTTAGGGTTTTGCTTATGAATCCTTGTCTCAAATTCCTATAATAAATTATAGTTGTAAGGAATTAAAATAAATTTTGTATAAAAAAAAGAAGTAGGCTTGCATTAAGTAATACCACAGCACATAAAAGGAAATCTACAATGACAATATTTTCTCCTAAATCCCTATATTTTATTTATGAAGCAAAAGTTAATAAAAAAAGACAACAAATGTTGAACTAGGCAGGCCTAAGCATGTGGCCAGTGGCTCATGCCTGTAATCCTAGCACACATCTAGGATTCTCCTAGCAGAGGATCACAATAGCTCAAAAGCTATTTACATACAGGATAAGACTAAGTGAAATGAAATCTAAAATATGGAAACAAGAGTTTTATCTTTATTGCTTTACTCTTTTTTCCCTTTATCTCATGTTGTTTCTGTGTTTGAGTTTGTTACCTGATATATTGTTTATATATTTATTTGTTTATTTGTGAAAGGGAAGGGAAGGGGAAAAACAAGATGACTGGGAGGAAGTAGGAGGAAGGAAAGTAGAAGAAAAGCATGAGAAGGGCTGTCATTTCAAGAAGTAATGTACCACTATCTGACAAATGTAACTGTAACCCCTCTAACTGATGCCCTGACAATAAAATAGAATTTTTAAAAAAGAAAGGAAAAAAATATGCAAAGACAATATTTATATGTAGTTCTTCTATTTAAATACTTTATATTTAATTATGTATGAAGTCATTTCAACAGATTGTTGAATTCATTGTGAGCATTTATCAATTTTCAATTGGCTACAAAAGCACAAAAAGACACGATAGTCAATATAAGTAATCATATAAGCAGCTACTGGTAGAGCTATGTTACAGAATTGAGCTTTCTACCACTATACGGTCTTTTTGCTTTTTTATGTTTCATTTTGATAAATCTTCATCTATTATATAATATTGACCTTTCACTTTTGTTTTAAAATGATTCCATCAGATTCATATTTTCTGCTCACCTTTAGTTAATTTCCAAATATATACTTTTCCACAGTTTAATGACTGATCATTCCTGGTAGCTTAACTTTCTGAAATTTCAACTAATTTCTTCCTTTGATTTCCCAAATGACAAAATACACAAAGAAAAATACTTCTTAAAACTATGATTGTAAGATAAACATTTTTAGAAAAACATTTTGGAGTGGCAGTTCAAAAGGCAGTTGAACCCATGGACTCAGCCACACAATGTTTATTCGTGTCTGTAATTCTACCTACTCGAGAAGCTGAGACATTAGACTAAGTATTTGGAGCTAGCCCAAGCAGGCAATTCTGGGAGTCTTATCTCTAATTAACCAGGAAAATGCTGTTGGTGCCAGAGGTACCACTCAACCTGTAGTGTGCCAGATTTGAATGAGAAATCTAAGCCATTGTGACTCTTAGTTCAAGTTCCAATATCATCATAAAATAAAACAAATCAATTACAAAGAATCCCAAAGTTCTTTCAATCCTCATGTCACAATACTATCACAATTCTAGTAGAGATGTGTTTTCTAATCATGATATTATAATCGGACAAGAGTTGAGAAAACTAGATTTTTGTTCAGCAAACAAATGATTCTTTAATCTGAGCATATTTTCAGAGGCCAACCAATTTTGTTTGTTTGTTTGTTTCAGTCGTTTTGTTTTGTTGTTTAATACAGCTCTGGCTTTTGTAGTTTCAACTCAATCTAGATATTACTCCATTTAACTTACTTTCAATAATGTATATTTTACTGTCTTATTTTCTTTTTGTTTGTGATGCTAACTATATGACTAAACTATATTCTCAGGTACCCATCATTTCTTTTTGAAAAAAATTAATAAAGATGGGGCCGGGAGTTTGGCCTAGTGATAGAGTGCTTGCCTAGCATGCACGAAGACCCAGGTTCGATTCCTAGGTATCACATATATAGAAAAAGGCTGGAAGTGGTGCTGAAGCTCAAGTGGTAGAGCTCTAGCTTTGAGAAAGTCCAAGGACAGTGCTCAGGCCTTGAGCTCATACTCAGGACTGGCAAAAAAAAATGAATAAAGATACTCTAAACAACAGAATTCATCCAGATGGCCATATTTTGAGGCTCTCTGATTTAAATTATACTGTTCCATACACTTTACAAACTCCAGTCTTCTGAACATAAGGTAGTTTTTATGTATTATTTCCTGAACACTTTTGTAAAGTATAAATAAAACTTCACAAGAAAGCACTGAACTGAAAAAAAATTACAAGAAACATTTCTATATCAATAAAATAACTGAAAAGCTTTCATGACTGCATTTTCTTATATTTGACACTTCATTTCAGCATCACTAAGATTCTTTATTGTTATTCTACATATCTTTAATTAATGCCAATAATAACAGTTCTGAATAGTATGTCTTTCAGACTGAAGTCACTATTTATTTTAGAAGAAATCGTACATATAAAGATATGTAAAGGGAGAAATTAGGTCTATACAATTCAAAACAAATTGAAGTTTAGAGACCTTTGGCACATCAACCAACACATGACAAGGACCTCTACATCTCCTTGTAGGCTTTCTTTCTTGCAGTGTTTGGAAAACAAGAGGTGAATGACAGTTAAGTCAGATTTGGCATTTGGGGGAGGCAACCTGTAGGTGATATTATGCAATGAATAAAGGAGGTGAGAAATAAATTGTCGTTGAATTAGTTCTCACACCACAGAAGGTATATTTTAGTTTAATGGTAGTGACAGTCCTGCTTAACCTGCTGACAGATGGCTGCTAACAAAAAGATATATTTGAAACTTACTGTCAAGATACAAGCATTCATGTTAACTGAACATTTTTAAAGAGCATTTCAAAGGATGATGAAAATAAAGAGAAATGCTTTTTAACACATATATTGTATGAAGAATGTCTAAAGGCTGATATCATGGCTAAAGTTGGCAAAGGAGAAATAACTAAATATTCTAGGGGTGAACATCTCCAAGGAAAAATAAATCTTTAAACAGAAGGGCTTGCTTTTGTGCTTGTGTTTTGTGTGGATAAGCGTGTTTAATGAAAATAGCAAAGGGAACCAGATACTGAGAACGACTTTTACCTGTAGCTCTCTAATCAGAAAATTAGAAAAAAGAAAGAATAGAATAAAGCTCATATGCCATGACCACAATATGCACTCAGCATCTTCTTAATATCTCTGTTGGCATCTCCCAGTGTTTTCAATGAGTTTGAGTACTATAGCTAATTAATATATCTGTCAGGATCTCTTCTAAAGTGTTTAACATAAACCAGAGCACATAAATTAGAGTACCTAGAATAGTCTTTCTTAATTTATAGAAAAGGCAATGTTATCATCATAATTTAGTTTCTCTCAAGATCTATCAATTATAGACATCTATATAAGATAGTCTTCCAAACCCATGATCCCTGCTGTTAACTATTTGGTGAAATTTCCTCATGAGATGCAAAACCATTCTAAATGTTCAGATGCTTCTCCTAGTCACACACACAGCTCTGGGGTTAGGGAAAGATAAGAAGAAGAACATTGTAGATTTAGGAATAATACAATGAGCCCTGGAGTTCACAGAGTCAAGTATGTGTGTGTTCAGAAGGAAGAAGTTATATCCAGGTTGATTCCATTTTCATTTAAATATGGCTTAGGTGCCTTGCAATAAATAGAAAAAATAAACAATGGAAAGTTCAAGGAGGCAACATTTATTGGATACCTTTGAGTTTTAATGTTTCCTTTTTAATTTTATAATGGCTTCAATGTACTCAAATACATATTTTATGGTTTTAAATTTACATGTATCAAACAGAATGTTCACTGTGTTTACTCAAGTACATTCATTTCGAGATCCTTCAGCAATATACAATGAACTTCATTGAAATGTAGCATTTTCAAATAAATTCTTTTCTATTCAATTGCAAATATAGCTATTCATTTCAGGTCCTGAGGTGGGTTACTAGTTTGCAAGAATTCCTTGTGCCTTTGTTTCATTTTAAGAAGATAAGAGTAGGCAATGCAACATGACCTTCAGGAAAACATGAACAAATACTCAGAAACATGCACAACACTCACACACACACATTTTAGATGACAGTAGTCTCTATATCTCCTATATTCAAGCTACATATCTGAAAATTTCTCTTCCTATTTTTCCATCTATAGCAGAAAGATTATTTAATGCTTTCACAAAAGTATTGACTCCATCTGCCCATTCCTAATAATATGCAGCATATAGGCCATAAAAACTACATCTTCAAATGCCAAAAATTGTAAATTGTTACAATATAAGATTTTTCTCCTGCATGAAATGGTCATAAAATTTGTGTCTTACAGCAAAAGAATTGCTAGCTCATGAATTTTTCTTATCACTATTAAAATTAAAATAACTAAATGACCTAGGTGCCTGGTGCATTTCTCATGACATCTAAACCGTACCTCTCAAGTGTGCCTTAGAGAAATACACAAATAAAGTATTAAAATCCTGATATATTATAATTCATACTGAGGAATCAATTATTTAATAAGCATACAAAAGTTACCTCTTCATTTTAAATAAATTTTTATTACATAGAAACTAGCCACTAAAGAGAAAAGAGAAAACCTACTTTCAGTAGGTATTCTGTTTCTGAAAACAGTCAGGCAGTGGGATAAATTATCCTTAAATATTCATTCTCAATTTTTAATATGCAGGACTCCTCCTTGTACTGAGGCATGAATCTAGGAATTCTTTACGAATTGCTCTTTCTAGCAAAATGTAGCAAAAATTTGTGCATATGTATATATATATATATATATATATATATGTACATATATGTTCTGGAATGAGCCTTTGACAAGTCTGGTAGTTTCCAGTTTCAGTATAAGTCTTTGATATATAATACAGAAATATAAAGTCTTGCTGAAGGAAAGAATATTTAACCATCGTCAGCCTTGGCTACTCTAGAAAAGGTCCAAATCATTTGGGAAATTACTGTCTCAGATGAGGTCAAAGATCTCACGAAGGATCACAGATGATATCATATACCAAAGACGATCCACCTAAGTAAATCCAAGTGGTGTGCTATTTATAGATATTCGTTTATGACATTTCCTATCTCATATTTGATAACTGACACATAGCAGGAAGAGAGGCAACTGAAGCGAAAAAATTAAATTCTAACTCTCTTCATAGATATCAGACCCGAAAACAAGTTGATTAACACTACACACTAAAAAAAAAAAAACTTTATTTACAGAACAAATAATTACTGACCAAATGAATTTAAGGAGAGCTCTTGAGTTTATTGTGAAATCGAGCCCAGTGGGAGGCCAAGTATTCCAAAGATATTTAAAATTATTCATTTTTATTTTCTAATACACTGTTAAGGTAAAAACAAAGCCGATTCTTTTGATTCCTTCTGTGGATTGCTGAAGTTACCGTTATCCTCCCAATTTATTTCTAGAGTCCAAATTATTGGTTTCTCACATTCAATGGGATTGTGTCACAGGCAAACTGATGCTTTTCAGTGACTTGCCACTAGCTGAAGAATTAGGTACACATCACTTACAGACTTCTGGGATCTGATTCAAGTTTCTAATTCATTCTAGTTCATGCTACCCTTCTTCAAGAACACATGAAGTCATATTAAGATTATATGTCTTCACATGAGTTCTCCCTGTCTCAGTTTCCTGTCTTCTATTAGTATACATTTCCAGGTACTTTGAAAAACAGCAGACTTATGCTAGTATACTTTAAACTGCACTCAAGTCTGAACCATTTGCCCTAACTTTAAATTGCCATAGAACAAGGTAAATATGCCAATTGTAGCACTTACCGCAGTCCATTAGTGTGTTTCCTAAGTACTGAAGGAGTGCTCTTAGTTCTTCAACCACACACATAGTTTATTGACAGGAACACTAGCAAAAATAGGGTCTGTTGAGTGATTGGATGAATAATGGATAAACTGGAAAATGCAAATGAAAGTACTTTATAAGGGTTAAAGCACTTCAGGAATATTATTTGGATAACTTCTCTATGAAGGTGTTATAAAAACAGTTCCTATAAAATAGAATGAATTCTAAACCAGCTAAGGTAATATAGCTGAGGAAAAGAGAAAATTTTATATATTCATATGTGAGTGATGGAAATAGGCCCTAATGTCCTATTTGTAAATAAATATAAAATCATAAGTTAAATATACTACATACTTATTTATGAACATTAAATGAAAAGAATGATATTATTTACTATTAGATACTAAATTTGAGAATAATTTAAAAATGCCAATAGTATGAAAAAATTTAAATATTTTAATAAGACAATGCACTTAAATTATATTAAGCAATGACTCCAGTTAACGACTTCAGTTAAAATGAAATGGAATTTCTTCCCCTCATGGATCTCTTGATGATTTCTAAAGTAACTCTAAAAAACATGACAAGACGGTTTGACTTTAGTTTCTGGAACACAAAGTTTTATTCCTGAGGAATTTTACATGTTCCAAACATATTACAGTGCTATGGCTTTAAAAAAAATGTTATAAAATAGCACCTACACTAGATTGAATGCTGGCCCATGTGACTCCTGCTTAAATCATCAGAATGTAATGTTAGAAATTACCTTTACTTTTATATGTAGCTAAGGTAATGGTCTTCATATTCTATATTGTGTTCTACAAATTTAATATTGATAATCTTTATAGGAGACAGAGGAGAAAGACATACAGTTGCATAGGGGAGTAGGTCACATGAAGATGGATACAGAGCCTAGAAACAAAGGGTCTTGAAATTACATCTAGCTCCACTTTACCAAGAGTGAGACAGTCAGACAGGATTTTGTCCTATCCCATTTCAATGGATCTTGTCTTTACCATCATTTTGATTTCTCATTTGTTTTTTTTTCTTTTTTAAATTTTATTTTATTGTCAGGGTGATGTATAGAGAAGTTATAGTTACATTTGTAATGTAATGAGTATATTACTTCTTGAAAATTCATAACTCTTCCCATGTTTTTCTCTCACTTTCCCTCCCCCATTCCTTCCCAAATTATAAGGTTCATTTCCAACGTATTGTCTTGTGAATATTACTGTTACATTGGTTCACCCTACGTCATTAAGTCTCATCTTGTTTTTCTCCTTTCCATCCTTATTTTCAATAAACTAATAAATGTATGCACAATTCACCAGTACCAAAGTCAGATATAGTAACAATAGGGTATAATCCAAAAGAAGGAAGAAAAGAAAATAAATAACTTCCTATAGCGAGTTAAAAACAATCACCACAAAAAAAAAACCACAGAGATAAACCTCTTGTTTCCATATCCTGGAGTTCATTTCAATTAGCTTTATCCTATATGGCCATATGCACATAGTTTGATATATGATTTCTTACCTCCAAAGTTACAGAAACTATATTTCCTTGGTTTTAAGCCACCAGGTTGGTGGTGATTTATTTTTTCTGTTAATAACCTGAGTATTTGCCTTTATATATTGTCCTTGGTTAGTGTCACAATGGAAAGAAAGAGGTGAACCAAGACATGTGAAAGGGTATCAATGTGTGTGAATTAATGCACCTTCTATCTGGCAAATATCATGTAACCCTTTCATTAATTACAATAAAAAATTAAAAAAAGAAAGAAGGAGGTGACTTGTCTAATTATTTTCATGGAGCAATTAATACATTATCTATCAAGGTAAAATTAAAGACTATTCTAGAGAGGCTAGAGCCTGTGACTCAGACCTGTAGTCTAAGACATTGGAGCTGCATTTAGAAAAACAGTTCAAAGTCAACCTGTGCAGAATTGTCTATGAGACTCTTATTTCCAATTAACCATAAGAAAGTTTGCAATGTGTCTGTGTCTCAAGTGGGTATAGTGCTAGAATGAAAGATCAAGTTGTGAATTAAAGCACACACACACACACGCACACACACACACTACACAAAGGGAAACAAAGAATAAAATGAGAAGGTACCACAAATATAATAAAGAACATACATCATGTGTGTGAAATAGAAAATATTACAGCGGGCCTGCAATGTAATAGGTAGTTGGGTAATTGAGTCAGAGCTTGGTGGAGAGGAGAAAAGATCCGCATCATGAAAGGTTTCTATAAGCATTTACATTGCATTCTCAGTTAAATAGAATGACAGAATGATTTCATATTCTATAGTGTAAGTACAAGGAAGTCAAGAGCCAAAGAATGCTTATTTGATATTTGTGTTTCATAAAAGTGAAATCTATTACTGTCATCTGGAAAACAAATTGGAAATTAAATTTCTGAAAGGTAGAAGAGCTCAGACAGGCTATTAAAATTACTGCAAAGATTTTGGAGAAGCTCTAGTCTTATTGAGCAAATGTTTTATGATGTGTAATTCTCTATAGTTTGTCTTAAGATGGAGTTTCGATAAAAACGGATGGGGAATGAGACATCAAATCTCCTCAATGAGACCCTAGGGGACACAGAAAGGAGTACAAAAGAAAGTAACATTGGATGAGAAAATTAAGAAATATGGTTCCAAGGACGAGATTCTTGCATAATGAATGGTGGCCTACTCATACTTTTAAATTTGCATATGAAAGATGCAAACAAGAGACTGTAGAGAGAATAGTGGATAGAGTATTTTTTGTACTAAATATTCTTCTAACAAGACCAATTTTCAGTTGAGCTGTTTATATCCCTTTGACTATAAAGAACAGTAATTATATATAACACTGGAACACGAAATTATTCAATTGCCTCAAATTTGTTAACCTCACATTCTTTTTTACTATGTGCCTGATTTTAGTCTATCCTCAGCACCAAGACAATTTTAGATTTGTTTTAAATTTGCCTCTATTTTATTCCAATTGAGTTTATTCAAAACCATTTTCTATTGGATTCAGGGAATATTTTTACCTTCTGGCCAGTTGTCTGCAATGACCTTACATGGTCCTGTTAAAGAGAGCTCACTCTACAGATAAGGTTTCTTATCAGTCCTTTACACTTACTTGAGAGGACATTTTCTTTTCCTCTCAAATCAGGTAATGGTTCACTCTATAAATAGTATTTCATGATTTTAGAGTCTTATGCTATTCTATTTAAATACCACTGGCTAGAGTACATCTTTTAAGAATTACTGCATTAAAAAAAGAGATACTGCATATTTTCAGCTTGTCTCAGTGACCTACTTTGGCTTTTCCAAAGCTCATTGCTAACTTTTCCCTCTTAGCTCGTAGCTGTTCTATATTATTTATTTTCCTTTTAGCGAATGACTCTTTTTGTCATTTGTTATAAATATCTTTCCATATGTTGTTCATTGCACATGTGTAAATTACTTGTTTAAATGAGTGAAAGAGCATTCTACACAGAAAAGATGATGACAGGTAAAATCAAAACATATTGTAAAAGAGAGATAAAATGTTCCCTCATTTCTCCTTTTACATAATATTCACATTCTGAAGATATAAGAATATTCAAACAGAGCCCTTTGGAAAATTGGTCAGCTTAGTTATGTACCCCTGAATCTGAGTGCCTAAGTTAAATGCTCCAGAAAAAGAAGTACTAAGTGGTATAAGAAGGGCAAATTCATTTATACTACAGGTAAATTGTCTTAAAATATTTAAAGGAAATTGAGTAAGACATATGCAAGACATGATGAATCATCAAAATTATTTTCCTCAAATGATATACAACCGTCCTTTGATGCAGAATGGATTCCAGAAATACAGAGGAAAATCTGTGCACACTAAGATTTACATTTGTGACTTCTTTCTTAAATGTAATCATTACCTTCTATATAGGACACTGGTTGTTCATCTGTGAAACACTCAAGATTCTCTGATGGTATTGCCAAAAATCATAGCAAAGTAAGTGTTTTAGTTGTCTAGTAAAAGAAGAGTTGAGAATAACTCTTTTCTGGAGTGCTTGAGGTGCCTTCCAGAATTCTGTTGAGAGAACTAAATGGAAAAAATGTTATAGGAACCTATCAGAATGAAGGGGAAATAGACTGATCCTCTAGGAGGTAGCAGGGATTGCAATATCAGCTTAGACCAAGAGAGTGTGTAGGATGGATATGATAGAAAGCTTTTATCTACTAGCTGTTAGCAGTCTCCAAATAAAAGAGAGTAGTTACCTGTCCTAGACTCTGCTTCTGATATAATCTATATCATATATAATCTATATGCTTCTCATAATCTATAATTGTAGGTGCCAGAAACAATTCACCAAGGAGGTGGAGGAAGAAAAACTGGGAGGAAAACATGGGAAGGAGTATCAATGTTCAAGAATTAATGTACCCAATACCTGATGAATGTAACTGTAATCCCTCTATATATCATCCAGACAATAAAATACAATTAAAAAAACAATTCACCAACAACTAAAAGTCTAGTAACTTAAAGAAATTTAATATTTAATCTCCTATTTTATACTGTATAGTGTGCTATTTAAGAAAGGAATTCTAAATTGAAGAAAAAATTAGGAAGGCAAGAATACATCTAATATACAACATGGAAAGTGGGTTCAGAATGAAAAATCAAAATGCAGACAGATAGATCTTGAAAATATATGGATTGGAGGTGAGAGTGTTGCCTAGTGGTAGGGTGCTTGCCTAGCATGCAGGAAGACCTGGGTTCAATTCCTAAGTACCACATATACAAAAGTGGCTCAAGTGGCGGAGTGCTAGCCTTGAAAAAGGTCAAAGACTGTGTTTAAGCCCTGAGTTCAAGCCCTCCAACTGACAAAAAAGGAAAATATATAGACTATTATGGCATAATATATTCACATACCCATTACTCTACAGAAAAGTAAAAATTCAAAAGTGAAGGTAAAATACAAGGGAAATGCTTACACATAAAGTGAATAAGAGATTGTATAATAAGGTTGTATAGATTCACCTAGCATCTTTGCAAAAATTGAATTTTATTTGTCAATGCTTTTTAACAACTTTGATATATATGTACCTATAATCTTATTTCTAAAATATAAATAATAAATGTGAAGAAACATTATGGAGACTCTAGGACAGTAGAGACAGCAGACATGGTAGAGAGAATCACAAATGTAAACTGATACTCTTGTATTGATGATAAGTACCACAATATGCATGTATATAATAAGGCCCATTCATGGATTAGAAGAGATATAAAATAATGACTAATAAGAAAATAGAAAAATTATAATCATAAACCATAATCATCACTGATAAGAATCATTTTCATTTCTCTTACTTAGTCATTTTTGTTTTTATATCATTTGTAATGTTTTTACAGCATTTCTTATTTTGTTACTTTAAGTAGCTGTTCAAAGGAGTTGCATTTAACAAAGTACTTATGAATGCCATGCATCTTGATTAATGTCACCCCTTGCAACTTTCTCACCTCCCCCTCCCAAAACTGCATCATCAATCACTCCTCATAATTTTGTAAGACACACTGAATTCTGTTCCGCTTCTCCTCATCACTCATTGATCCTTATCCCCTAGACCCCACCTCACCTCTTTCACGTACCTGATTTGAGTTTCCCCTTGAATCTGGCATATTTCAGTTATTGCATTTACATACATTTGCATGCCACCCAACATATTAGAATTTTATAAGTTAAACCTAGATTCCCCATATAAGGAAAAACATACATCTTCTGTCTCTCTGGGCCTACCTTCACTTAACATATATGGTTCCAGGCCTTTTGATTTTTTTAAATTTAATTATACAATATTATTCTTTCTAATGGATGGGCAAAATTGCAGAATGTACACAGATGTGTACATGTAAATACATATATGCTTATGTATTAATATATATGCCACATTTTCTGTATTGGTTGGCTCACTGAGAAGCATTGGAGCCAAGATGAGGACTATTGCAATGAACATGGTTGTGCTGCTGACTTTACTGTATTATGGTTTGTAATATTTAAATGAATGACCAGGAGTGGAAATGCTGAATTATAGTCCACACTGCTTTCCGGAGTGGTAAAACAAGTACATATTTTCACCAAGTGTATTAGGCTTCTCTTCTGGTCTCATGCTTGAAAATATTTGTTATTGTTTGTTTTCTTTTCTTGATAATGGCCATTCCAACTTAGGTTAGGTGGAATTTCAAAGCTTTTCTTTTTGTTTTGTTTTGTTTTTCTTTTACATTCCCTTTATAGCTGAACATTTATTCATGTATCTATTGGTCATTTTTACTTCTTCAGAGAAAGCTCTTTTTAAGTTATCAGTCCAGTTATTCATTGGATTTTTGTCTCTTTGAAGGTTTGATCTTTTGAACATTAGATGTATTCTGGATATTAACTGTCTGTGTAGTAGGCAAAAATCTTTTCTGGTTCTGCAGGCTGTTTGTTTCCTTTGGATTTTTAGCTTGTGGGCTATGTCCTTTGCCATGCAGACATCCATTCCCATTTATCAAGTTTTTCTTTGATTTTCTGTGCTTCTGATTCATTTCTCAGAATGTTTCTTCTCTTGACAAGGAGTCTTCATATTTCTGCAGCTGTGTCTGCAATACTTTTACAATTGCAGTTCTTACTTCTATGAAGATGTGAAAAGATACAATTCTTCATGTTGAGAAGTGAGGTAGGTAGTGTAGGATCTGTGATGAAGATTTAAGCTACCATTGATCTTTTGACAATATTTTTGAAAATTAATCTTAGGGTCATGACAATACTACCTGGCAAAAAGTCACTGAAATCATAAAATTGAAGCCACAGGTAGGAATAGACATAACTCATGATATAAACCTAGATTAATACCTGCCTTCAGCATCCAATAACTACAAAGCTAAACCTGGACATGATCCTCTTCACTGCATAACAGTGCATATGTAAATTAAAATATTAAATCTACTTAGTGCCTAGACACATTGATTTATTTTGATCATGACCACATGGGAAAATACACCATGAATCTTGACTTGAACACAATATAATTTGTAAAATGCACCATAATCTTGACTTGAACACAACATAATTTTTGCTTATGTAAATATCAACATACTAAGTCACTTAATCGGCTAATTCTGTATCTAACCAACTACATGAAAAATGACATTTACAGAATTTTTTTAAAAACACACAGAATAAAACGATGGAAGTTATTAATAGTATTTCCCTAAAATGACTTACTTATTACATGCATAAAGCACAAATTTGCTAATAAGAAAAGATTGAATACAGAAACTATAAAGTTTTTGTATTTCATTAGGTGACAGCCTTATGTAAATATTACATAACAGTAACAGAAAAGCTCATATATGGGCTTTCATTTTCACTGTAAAATCATTATAATCATATTTTGTAGTGATTTCCCTGCCCTCAAACAAATAACTGTACATAATTACTTCATTAATTACATAAAATAACATTACAATTTCACCAGTGTTACACTTTCGTATTTTAATTCAGTGTCTCTTTATTAATAAGCTGTGCAACTAACAGCTTGTTCCATGATATAAAACCATATCTGAAACCATGACACTTTTAAAAGATAGGTTGATACATTTGATATGTAATATATAGAGAGAGAAATTTGATGTAGATATATTTTGATATATAGACATTTGATATTTACCCCTAAACTTTATTTTTTTGATCAGGGGCTTGAACTCTGGGCCTGGATGCTGACTCTGAGCTTCTCAGCTTGAGGCTACAACTCTACCACTTGAGCCACAGAGATACTTCCTCCCTAAATATTCTTCTGGTTTGTATGTGACAATTCTGGGTCTTAAACTTAATTTTTTCCTCACGTTAAGTTCATTGCACCTTGAGTGATAGCTTCATTCCCGCTTTTATTTTTTCAGTAATCAATTGGAACTAATGCTCGGGTTTCCTCCAAACCTTGATCCTTAGCCATTTGTACTCAGCTTTCCTAAACACTCTTAACTTAATATTTCCTCTGGAAAGAGGGTTATTAAGATCAAAGCTAGGATTGTGTGGATGCTAAACAAAGGCTCTGCTTCTACAGTATATCCCAGCTCACAAATGCATTCTTATATTCTTTAATGATTGCAGTTGTTATATTCAAATAAATAAAACTGACAATCACACTTCATTAAAATTTCATGCTTTCAATTAAGTGTCAAAAACGTAAAAGATAAGATGATTTATTTTTCTACTATCATGTGGTTTAAAATAATTTTAAACTAATGAAGTCATGGCCAAACGTCATAGGTCACTCAGACTTGCTCATGAGAAATTAATTTTGATCAACTAAGCAGGAAATATAGCCTTAAAACAAGAAAAACATAGTGTTTCATTGACTAATTTAAACTGTGCTTAGGGTTACATTCAGTTTTACCTATTCATGTATCTTACAAACTAGACTGTTCTCAAAGGTAATTGGAGAAAGAATTTTAACATTTGTAAATCCATTTGGTAGCAATTTATACTAATAAAGAATCCCAAAAGAATTAGTATCTCTTTAATGTATCCAAAAAGAATAGAAATTATAGCTAATTATTTAATGTGACCTTAAACTAGAATTGATTACAAAAATGTCGCTATTGAAATATTCCCATAAAGGGATAAATATTTTTAATGGGATACATATTGAGTATGAACTGTGTGCTACAAACTTTGCAAGGATTTGAGCAAACAATGATAAATGAGATACAGCTCAAATTTCAGATCCTTAGGCTTCATGTTTCCTAAAGTAGGACAAAAAAGAAAATACGATTTTACAGTTTATAGCAGTGGAGTTTAGCACTGAGTTATATAGGACACGTAGTAGAGGAAAAAAAGAATATTGAAACTATTTCCCACTAGGTAAACTTCATGATCAAAAGTAAATGCATTTGATCTTCAAATCACACTTTCTGGCATACTTCCCAAAAATAAAAATGTATTTGCATGAAAGTTAAGAACATTTCCTTCATAGTTAAAAAGTCACCACTCCTGAGAGACCCCATGGGTAACAGAACCATCACAGGACGAAATAGTACCATTTGCTATTTTAATGAGAAAGTTTAAGCCCCAGGCAAACTTAAAGGAAAAACAGAGCTCAATATATTTACCTTTTCTTTTTTTTTATTTGCATTGTGTAAAACACCATGTCATACGCTTAACTTCTCTTAATGACCCATGAAAAATGAAATAACTGTACGTGTCTGTTTACAAAGGAAAAGAAAAGTGGACAAGGCTAACAGCTTCTTTCACCAACCATTCCTGGGGAAATAATTGGCTCTCTTCTTGTCTTAAATGTAGAATAAACCCCAGCACACAGAACCCTGACATTTCAGAGGTGTTCACATTTAATCTCAATGTGAAGAAATGAGAATGTTAATCTCTATTTCCTTAAAAGGCTTCCACAAACCAGCCAGAATGTTTACCCATTTCCACAATTACCTTCCTGGATAATTTCTATCTTGTTCCCATTTAATGTTCTTGGAAAAAACATTTGGATTTCTATCAAATCATAAACTATTTCTGATAAGGTATTTGTCATGTACTGTATGTTGTTTGATTTTGCATAATTGGCTCACATGCTTAAAGAAATACTTTGTATTAAATATCCAAATGTAAATTTTGATTCATAATTGGCTGTCATATGTAAATACAAAGATGAATTAGAAGCATTGAAAAAAATCTATGTGACATATATCTTCATTCTGACTTGTGATAAGAAAAATATGCTCTTGATAGCAAGTTCAGATGGGATCAGCTCCTCACAACTTTCATCACACATTTGGCCATGCACACACTCTCTACTCATCGGGTAAATGTGACCATTAGCATAATTACCTCAGGTGAACAGCAGGTGGAGTAAACACTGATTTAGGAAAGATCAAGTGAGAGAAGATAGATAGTATTTCATATCACAATGTGTTGTTTATATTCCTTAAATAAACTAGAAAAGTCATATATATTGAGAAGTTTTATTTTTGGTTTATTATTTCACAGAATCTAGATAGACATGATTTTTCAAAGTTTTACGTGTTTCCTGATATCAATCTTTTCCATTTATAAAACATAGTTTTTATTCTATTTGATTTTTGCCATTTATTTTAAACATATATGTCAATATATATTTGAAATATTATATATATGATTATATATTAAATATATATGATTATATGCATTTAATTATTAAGTGATACATGCATATATGTACTCTGTGTGTATACATATATATACATATTTATATATGTAGATATGTACAATCAAAGCTCTTATTTAAATGTTTTAGGATTTTTCCTGTTCTTTTTGTTGTTGTTGTTGTTGTTGTTGTTGTTGTTGTTTTGCCAGTCCTGGTGCTTGCACTCAGGGCTTGGGCAATGTCTTTGAGTGTTCTCAAGGCTCTACCACTTGAGCCATAATACCACTTCTGACATTTTCATGCATGTGGTACTAGGAAGTCTAACCCAGGACTCTCTGCATACTAAGCAATTACTCTACCAATAGGCCATGCTCCTAGGCCCTTTATTTAAAGATTTACTTAAAACTTGGTGTTCTCAATATAGATAAAAATATGTGGAATTACCAGAAAATTGAAAAAAAATTACCAGACAAAATCAATGATAGATATTTGGGATAGATAGATAGATGAAATAATAAATCCTACAATAATTATGTGCTTGAATACATTGTAAGAAATATAAGAGAGAGAACACAGGTGTCATTAGGGAGTGATCAGGTATTATGCTTGGATAAGGTAGTAAAAGAAAAGAGAGATTACAATTTTTGACATTACATTTTCCAAACCTCAAAACAAGCTCAACATTCACTTTTGTGATGGTTGTTTGTGAGTTTAAAAATGAAAGAATGAGCCTATTTAAAGATGAATGTAAAACAAGGAAGGAAGGAAGGAAGGAAGGAAGGAAGGAAGGAAGGAAGGAAGGAAGGAAGGAAGAAAGGAAGGAAGAAAGAAAGAAGGAAAGAGGAAGGAAGAAAGAAAAAAAGAATGAAAAGAAAGAAAGAATAGGAAGGAGGGAAGGAAAGAAGGTAGGAAGGAAGGAAGGAAGGAAGGAAGGAAGGAAGGAAGGAAGGAAGGAAGGAAGGAAGGAAGGAAGGAAGGAAGGAAGGGAAAGTGAGAAACAATATTTCACATCTAGGAACCTCATCAAAATACCAGCCAATTCCCATACCATTTTTTGATGGCAAGAAATAAAATGCCTACAGAAACTAAGCTTGATATTTTAGTTAATAAGTTACCAGAAGTACAGTAATTAAAAAACATAAAATATTTTGGAAAATAACTTTTACCTAGAGTAACAGTTATACCCCAGAATGTTATATCTATACAAAGGGAAACCAGGAGAAATTTATCTTCATTATATATATATATATATGTAATATATATGTGTCTATATATGTGTATCTATATGTGCATATATGTGGATAGATAGATAGATAGGTAGATAGATAGATAGATAGATAGATAGATAGATAGATAGATAGATAGATAGATAGATAGATAGATGTTTTCTGGGCACCAGTGGCTCACATCTGTAACCATAGCTACTCAGTAGGCTGAGACCTGCAGGTCACAGTTCAAACAAGGCCCAGCATGAAAGTCCATGAGACTAATCTCTAATTAACCACCAGAAAACCGGAAGTGGTGCTGTGTATCCAGTGGTAGAGCCATAGCCTTGAGCACTGAGCTGAAGAGCTCAAGGATAGAGCCCAGGCCCAGGTTTCAAGCTCCATGAACAACAAATGTACTATGTGACGTTATTTCTTTTATCTTTTTATTCCACTATGGTTAATTTCATGAGTGGTTATTGTACCTGACTTTGTTACCTGGTATATTGTATACACGTTCATTTGTTTATTTGAAATAGGGAAGGGAAGGGGGGTGAAACAAGATGATTGACAGGGGGTTCTGGAGGGAAAGAGGAACAAAAGCAAGAGAAGGGGTATCAAGGTTTGAGAAGTAATGCATCCATTGCCTGATGAATGTACTGTAACCCCTCTACATGTTATCCTGACAATAAAATACAATAAAAAAAGACTGCCATAATTTTAATGTTCCTGGCTAGAAGAGCTTTCTCAATAAAGATAGTGAGATACTTTTGTTGCTATCTCCAGCCCACATTTACTTTCCTTGCTGTGTATAATAACAATACTGTGAGAGAACCTTATATTAGATGGTAAAATTTCATGATCATAGATAGAAAGATGATAAAGATAGATAGATAGATAGATAGATAGATAGATAGATAGATAGATAGATAGATAGTTCAGACACATAATCAATCATTTGAAACAAGCCAAATTGGAAAGGGTCATCTGGCCAAGACTCCTACAATAGATAGAGATGAGCTAACTACAGTCATATCAGAAGAGCATTTTCATTATGACTCTTCCCACAAAAAAGTATGTATTCAAAAGATACGGGTCTGTGAATATGATGCACTCTTTTGTACTTTCTGATTGTACCCCAAGATAAGGAGCCTAAATTAATAGAATCTGAACAATTTTATGGCTTCAGTGCAAAGTCATTCACACAGAAGTAATATTTTTGGTTCATTACACACTAAATCTGTTCAATTGATTTCTATGGGGGAAAGTCATTAACCTTTTATTTTATTTCTAGTAGCACAGTATTTAGAATAAATGTAATGGAAATTCTTGTGTAGTAAGACCTCTCAGTGGTCAAGTGAAAACTTTTAGAGTATACCAGGAAGTTGAACTATTTGTGAAAAGCAATGGCTTATGCTTTAATACTATAAAATAATTATTTATTGTCTAAGTAAACAGTGATGTTGGTAAAATAGTAGGTGACACTTCTATCTACAAATTCTTATGCATTTGAATATATTTATTGCTTATTGTAATTTTTATGCTACTGACTCTGATGCAGACTATGCATGGTAATTGCAAGGTTGTAGAAATTTAGTACCTTATAGAATAGGACACAGTACATGTTAGATCAATTTCATCCCATATATGCTTGTATTTTGAATTTGATTCTTTGCTCTTGAATTACATGGACTTTAACAAAAGTAGTAAGCAATGAACTTTTGTGACCCTGTATATTATGCATAACATTTCCTTATATTGATGTGTGCAATCTCAAATACTTTTGAAATTTATTTACAAAAGTTCTCAAATACTTTAGTATATGCATTTAAAAATGGGAATTTGTAGTCTACCAGATTTCTCAAAATAAGTGTCCTTGGAATTCTTTTTAAGAGAACAGCTTTTGAAATTTCTCAGAAGCTCAGTGTTTTGTCAAACCTATTTATGTGAAATGTTGAGCTATAGCAATGCCCAAGGCAAGGACCAATTAGCTTTTCTTGAGGGAAATGAGCAAAGGTTTATGACTTGTACAATAATTAGAGTGAAGGTAAACAGAAGGACAATTTAAATAATGTCAATGTAGAAGGAAAAATTCAACATGCAAAACAGTTGACAGAGATGTTATAATGTATTCCAAAAGCTGTCAGACTTGAGTAAATCACAAGACTTTGATAGTTAATTTAAGCAAAAATCCATAAAGTTGCTATGTACAAAATAAAACATTTTCATAACAAAGTATTTATTCAAAAAGTGAATTTGCAAATCAGTCAAGGTCTCCTTTGGGAACAGTTTTATGTTAATGTTGTCATGTCTAAGAAAAGCATTTGTTCTAATTGTGTTCAAAATGGTGTATGTAGTCAATTGTTCAACTAACAAACTTACAAAGAAGTGCTTTTTTTTTATGACCATCATGATAACTTCAGTAAATAAAGGTGAAAGAGTAATTTCTCAATTGAGGCCACATGTGAAACAACTATCTGGAAAACTTTCTCAAGTTCCAAAGCAAGATTTTCATTTCTAAGGATTGAAAATGTGAGGTTTTTATCCAAGATTAATAAGGATCATGAGACTCATCACAGTCTTTCATCTCCAAAATTTCACAGACAGAACCACGATGTGGAGTTTAAATTTCTACATGTTTGTACTTAATTCTACTTGGATACTTCTCTAATCTTTATCTCTACTGTGTTTCCATTCAAGGCCATATTTTTAGAGGGATGCTGAGTTTCTTTGGATTGACATAATCATATAGGAGATTAACAAATGATATAGTAATATCCCCCAGAGCAGACACATCCAGTTCAGTTGATGTTAAAAAAGGTTATTTATAAGTACCATTAAATATATTTACAGGTAGCATACTAATCTTCCAAAAACGCTTATTTTTTTTCTTGCTAGCCTTAGTGTGTTTGTTATAGAAAAAAATCCAATTGTCATTAAATTTGAAAATATATTTCTGTTTAAAAATGAGTTCATCTCTATGTAGCTAATCAAAGTGTTATAATCTCAGAGAATGTGTTTGCTAGCTATAACAGAAATAAGATTAGGCTTTTTAAGATATGCAAATTGGAATAATGGCATCCAAATTCTTAGACCAATTTTATCTTCATTTATTTCAAACCTGTTTTTATTGCCTTGAGAAAAAAAAAAGATGTTTCTTCTCTGATAAGCATTTCAAAGCATTGTTGGCAGGATTGTAAAACCATCCCAAGAAAATAAAAAATGTTTATACAGAATAGCCTAACAAACTGGAATGACAAGTAGCTGACATGATGTAAAGAAGCTTCTGAGTCTTTTCCAGTTTCTTCATTTAATGTAAGACTAAATGTCTGTCAAATTGTACTTAAGGTGTTTGATTCTTGTCCTCTATGAGTGAATTATAACTATGACTTACCTTCACAAAAGAGCATAACACAGATTTGCATTATAAATTTTTAAGAACTTATGTATATTGCTTTATTAGGAAAATATAAAGAAATCAGTGTGGCAATCAAACCATTTATCGTACCTTTCAAGATATATTCCTTTCTCTTCCTGAGCTGTAAATTCTTTGCTAAATACATAATATACATTCAATTTCCCATGACTTTAATATATACATATCTATATTCTTCAACAATAAACATCTCACTGTTATGCTCTGATCCCAAGATATAATATTAGCCAATCTTTGCTTACATCTCTTCTAATTTACCTACAAAAACAATACTTTCCCCTTAGAAGATGTCTACAGAACTAATTAGATTAACTTCATCTCCAAAAGATAAATAATTGATGGACTTTATTTCCATACGTATTTCAAGATTTCCCCTTTTACAAATCTGTAGGAAAAGCAATAAAAGCAAGCTTGTCTGTGATGTTTAAGTTATCAAATCTAGATTTTAGACACTTGCAGTTTAGTCATATTTTCTACATTTTAAAATATACACAAGTTCATTTATATAGTGAAATTTTTTCTTAATACTGAAAAATATGTATAGAGAGTTTCAATGTAAAGGCTCATGCAATTTGAACATTGTATGAACTACTGTAAATTTTAAAATATTTTCCCATTGATACAGAAATTTGCACAAGATATCATTTATTCATTTATTTTCACGAGTTACTTTAGTAAGTTTTTCTGACATGTGGTTTACATGTTTGAATCTATAGAATGAATACAATCACTAATCTATTAATATATCAGTTATCCATTTTTTTTACATTTAAAAATTCTTTTCATGCTTAAAAGATAAAATTTTGTTTTAGAAATTCTTTCCCCCTTATTTTAATGCAAATGAAGTAGGCAAGCAGCCAGTAGGGGGAGTCCTGATCTTATCCCCAGAACTAAAGAAGCTCATAGATTTGACACAATTAGAGAAATCTGACTGCTTTTAATTACACCATTTTAAGAACATGAATATTATGGACTTATGCCCTGTTGTAAAGTGAAAAGTATGCATGTGTTACAAAATTTAGATGAGAATATAATAGAATTCTTAGTTGTTCAAAATTATAATTTTCATTTGATTTTTTTTGTTTGGATTAGCTACTAGTCCCACAGACACTGAAGACTCGAATCCTCTAATCTTTCAGTAGCAGCAAAGAAAAGAGTTTGGCAAGAGACAAACATTCACCGATGGTATTCCTATAGTCTGAGCCCTTACACATAGCACCTGCTTCAAATCTGAACTCAAACTCACCTCCAAAAAATGTTTTCTCTGTTGATTTATCTTAAAAAATATCTGCTAATCTCAGAGAAAACAATAATCAGAGGTGTTTATCATATAGAAATATAGTCTTTAAAATATTATTTATTTTCTACATTTTATTGCATCTCTTCAAGCACCCTTCTTCAAATTAAATTTAATACAGGGGCCCAAGTTTACACAGAAATGACTATGTATTAGAATAGAGATATGTCAATATTTTTGGATTGTATGCATATAGTGTATGAAATAAGTGTTTATTAAACAAACTATTATTTTTAGAAAAAACTTTAATTTTACCTCAGTATTAATAGGATACCAAATCATGAGAGAGCTATAACAGACATATGCTTTATCTGAGTCTTTATCAAGATAAAAAGCCCAAAAAAATTGGGTACTTACCTGACGTACTGATAACTTGGTGAATATGACTGTGCCTATGTCATCTGAATCACATGTTAATGGATAGCTAGTATAGATCGATTGATAGATAATAGGAACCTAATATCTATATGTCTACATATCTATAAACATATATGTTTATGTTGGACATATATACACATGTATGCAGATATGTACATATACACACATATCTACATGTGTATGCATATTCACAAGTCCAGGTCCTCACACTTACTTGACTTGCTTGCTTGTCTGGCAATTTACTATCTGATCCACTCTTCAAGCCAGCTATTGACAGGTTTATCAGTGACAAAGTATTGAGGAATTTTCTGCCCAAATTGGCTTTGACTCATGACACTATTGCTCTTGGACTTCTAAATAGTAAGGATTACACTTATGAGTTACTGTCAAATTGCTCAAGTTGAATATTTATTTATATCTATTATATTAAATACAAACACAAGATGAACCACAGGATATCAATTTCTGTGAAGGCAAAATTGAATTTAATGATTTCACATTTACCTAAATGTGTCTCTAACATCCAAATGTAATGAAACACATTGCTTCAGAGGACTGATATTTCACACTAACTGAGAAGTTAACACTTTTATTTCATAAATTTATGTGTCTTTACATTTATAGCTATTTATTATTTGCCCATTTATACACCTATACACATATCTATATACATGTATGCATAAGCAATATTATATAAATATAATAAATTTATATAATCATATATACTCTTTGCATTTATGTACCCTATATCTGTATATATATATATCAGAATAATCATATATAAACACTACATATCTGTGCACATACATTATTAAATACATACAGACACATACATTAGCAAACACTCTCTGATAGATTATAAAGAACATCAAAAGTAAATGTAATGATTGTAAACAATTAAAGCCAACTTTTAAAGCATATAAAAAATACAGTTAGTTTGACCCTAGTTGCTTTTGCCTACAGGTCTAAAAAGTGGGGAGAATCCCATCTGAGGATCTTGGTTCAAATCTATGTGTCTCTAAGTAACCTTCTAACAGCCAGTCTGGAAACTTGGCTCAAGTGGTAAAATGCCAGCCATAGCATATAAGCCGAGAGTGAGAGGCGCTGAATTCAAGCTCTAGGACCGATTATGTTTTGTTGCATTTTTGACTTTTTTTTTTTACCAGTCTGGAGCTTGAGCGCAGGGCTTGAGTACTGTCCTTGGGCTTTCCCAAGGCTAGAGTCACAGCACCATTTCCAGCTTTTTCTATGTATATGGGTCTTTGTGTATGTGAGGCACTCTACTACTAGGCCAAACTCCCGGCCCTGTTTGTGTCTATTTGTATAAAAATAGCTTAATCCCCATTATTTTTTTCTGGAGATAATATTGGTGCTAGAAATACTACAAAACAGAAAAATGCGGGTTTTAATTTTTATCCCATGACCCAACTCTTGCATCTCTATCCCTACCTTCTGAATTTCACAGCTTCCACATTGACTTTTGTGTATATTCCTTGAACCTGTTGCAATCTGCTATTTAATTGGTTATTTTTGGATTTACTCTACTTCACTAAACTCTCCCAAGTAAATAGGCATTACATGTTTTTGAGTTAACATCCTATATGAGCTTTATGATTTTGTATTCTTACAAGTGAGCTTGAAAAATCTAATGTAGCAACTAAAAAGTACATTCTTTGAAAACTATAATGCTAATAATATTCAATAACTATGAATAAATGAATTATAGTTAGGTCTTTAGGTGGTAGAAACTAGTAAGCATGTTTTCAGAGTACGGCACATTCACACTGTTTTAAAATCCAATACATATATATATATATATATATATATATATATATACAAATATTCTGCGCTCAGCTGTGGAGTAAGTGAAGATACTTGAAAGCATTCCTATGAAAACTCAGCAGGAGTAGATGGTTTCATCTTTTAGTTATCATTTAAACATAATTCTTTGTTCAAGCTTTCATATGTCCTTTGTTGTTAAAGAGTAAAAGATATTCAATGACAGAATGATCACAATAGAAGAAAGGTTTAGTATGAGGATAGGATTAATGCTTATATGGCTTTATTCACATCTGAAGATCAATGGTAGTTCTCACAGTGGGTGGACAGTGAGCTGTAATGCAGACATACAATTCACTTTTATTTAGAAATTTTGACCACACTTCATCACACATGAGATAATAATGTGGCTTAGTTTTAGTATAAAAGTTTAGCAAAATTTGTTTATGCCTGAGCCTTATCTGAAAACAATCTCAAGGTAATATTGCAAAAAGATCTCATTCTAAGAACACAAATAAGTAATAGGAATGATATAAATTATCCTTCATGTGTTTATCAAATAACTTCAAATACAGCCAACAAAATCAGTGGTTAGGTAATATTTTCTTGTTAAAAAGTGTTGATCATTCAGCTATATCTTAAGCCTACTCTATCTGCAAGTTGTTGACTTGTATATATATATATATGCAATATTTAAAATTCACTCTCTGTTTAAATGATAATCTGGAATTTATTTTCTATCCCTTTTCGATTGAAGGCAACAGGCAGAGTTTTAAGGCAGTGAGATAGAAGTAGACGAAACAGGAAGACAACCTCACACTTAAACATAGGATTCATGTCCAGGAAGATAAGCAAGTACCATGATTGGCAAAGAATGCCAAAAGACATACCTTTTTTAGCAGCAGAGAAAAGAGAAAGATTGAAAGAAAAGAACACAAAAATAGTATTCCCAAAGACAATTCACTAGTAGTTGAGTATTCTCTTAGGCAGTTTTCTCTATAAATATTCATATATACAGTATTAACAAGAGTTGATAAAAATCCATCAACATGAAATAGGAACTGCTGAAATAAGTATATAATATTACAGAATGCAATACATAATTGTAAGAAAACAAGTATGAAATAAGAACAAGTCAGATTAATATGGTACTTAGATATGTTAAATTTCCTATAGAAAGAAAAATGGAAGCAAACAGTCAAATATAATTAGCTTTGTTATAAATAGTATTTTTCACCCAAAATTTAAATATAGGAAAAATATAGTTGTATGTCAATTGTTTTAGGGAAAGTGTATAATATACTTCCTAATAGGTGATAAATACAGCCCAATTATATTTTCTTATTTTATTGTCCAAAACCAATTAATATATAAGAAAATATATTTTGAGGGATTATTTTCTTAATTTGTAATGTCATGTAACTGGACACTGTATTTGAATATAAACTACATAACATACTAAATCATCAAAGTATAATTCTAGAAAAGTAAATGAATCAAAAGAGAGTAATGGAGAGATAAGACATTGTGAGTAGTTTTGCTAGTATTTACTCTCAGGTATCTATGGTCTAAGGTTTATTTGATTGGGATTACTTTTTAATCTACATAAAGTACATAGATAGATGATTTATCAGTAAGTAGTAAATAGATACAGGATAGATAGATAGATAGATAGATAGATAGATAGATAGATAGATAGATATAGATAGATAATAGAAAGACAGACAGCAGTACTTTACACTCAGATTTGTGTTATACACATTATCCAAAGCATAAAATCCCTACCACTTATAAAATGTAAGAAAAAAAACAGGAGAGAGAGAGAGAGAGAGAGAGAGCGAGCGAGCGAGAGAGAGAGAGAGAGAGAGAGAGAGAGAGAGAGAGAGAGAGAGAGAGACTAGAACAGAGACTACCAACTACTTATCATATACAGCAAGCACCTCTTTAGAAGACAAGTTTTTATACTTTTATGGAACTGAAAGAAGTACCAATTTCCTCAGATTACAACACTACTACAAGAAATCAAAGAGAAGAAAAACAGGGGAAGAAAATATATAATGGGCTTATAGTCTAGGATAAGTAGTTTGAATTCACATTTCTGAGAAAAAAAAATAGTATGTTTCCTGCTTTTTTAAGTTTAGCTAAGATACCAATGACTTCATTTTTGTATTAAAAGTCATCACTTTGAGAATCAATGGATCAGGGAGAAAGTGTTTAATTGGTTAGTTGATGCTGTGGTTTGAACTCGGGACTTTGCAATGTTTAGCAAGCACTCTACCATTTGATCCACACCCTCAGACTGCTATTTTATTTTCATAATGGGCCTTCAAGCCTCCTACCTTTCTCTCACTCAAGTCATTAGGCCCACTAGTTGTGTTTCCAGTTGAGAAGAAGGAGTCTGTTTTCTAATCTCACTAACTTCTGGCAAAGCTAAGCTTGAACTGGAATGCTACCTATGTCTTCTCTGCAATGAGCTGTTATTGCATGAGACCACATTACTCACAGGGATCTTTAAACATCATTACTTGCCTTTAAGACACAAAGAAAATGGAGTAAATTAACTATGTTATTCCGTATGAAAGTAACAAAAATTATGAACCTGTCTACCTACTTTTTGCAATATAATTTTCTCAATGACATTGGGTTTGAATTCAGATTCTCACACCTGCTAGACAGATACCAATACCTACCTTTGGTATATAACTGTCATATTTATATAGTGTCATTATTATATTTGCTATATGTGTACTATATATATATGCCACATTTCAGATAGCTTCTTTTACTGTTTTTCTTAGAATCATGATTCCCTTACCTACAACCATAGGCATAGAAATTGTATATGTGCTTGTTTATTATGTGAGATGATATCTTGTTAACTTTTTGTCTGGGATGTTCTCAAACTGTCCTTCTCCTTATCTCTGACTTCATTGTAGCTGAAATTATAAGCACACTCCCCTCACTCCTAGTATTAAGCAATGATTCACAATGAACACAGGCACATGTTTTATAAATGATTAATTAACATGTAAAAATCTTAGTAAGAAAGCTATTACAGTGGTACAAGAGGAGCATAAATGACATGAACTTGGTTTAAGAAGCAGTCGGAAGCAGAGGAGTAAACCATCGAGATTTACAAAGGTGGAATATCGAATGGAAACAAAGTGTGGAAAGAGTGTTCTAGAAGAAGATGACTCTAAAGCTAATCCATAAGACCAGGAAAGATGAAGTGAACAGTGTTAAGAGAAAGAGTACTGAACAAAAGGAGTGAGATAAATGTCTTAGTCACAGTAGTAAATTTTGAAAATATTAACCACTTTTCTGTGCCCCATAACAATAAGGGAGTTATTTATTACTAGGCACATAAAGTCTCTCATATCCATGACTATAATAACAAAATATATTGATCCTTGATTTCTGCATATATATAACAGTCCCTTTACTAGGCTAGATAAATACATTTATAGGAATTCAGAGCTCTTGTGACAGTCAGAGTTTTGAGGGGCCTGGTCCTAGCTTGCTCTACTTTTTCTGCATCTTTTATCCTTTCTTCAGCTCTGTTATCCAATCATGCTGTTGCTGAGAGTAACAGAGATATCTGAATAGCACCTATGTAAATCAGGAACTAACAGTGATGACAGAAAGATCCTGCTTTTTTAATATTTTTTCTTGTAATAAATAAAAGGGTTACATGATATTTGCCAGATCGATGGTGCATTAATTCATATACATTGATACCCTTTCACATGTCTTGGTACCTATTACCCTCCCCCCACCCACCATCTTGGTTTTCCCCCCTTCCCTATCCAATTTCAAATAACCAAATAAAATATATCCAATATATCAGATAACAAAGATACTGTAACAATATGAGATAACCAAGGGGCAGCAAAAGAGATGAGAGATAACATAGTACATTAAGGACAACAATCATTCATTATATGGCTTTTGTTTCAATATCCTAGAGGTCCTTTCAATTAGCTTCATACTATATGGCCTTAGGTATCAAAGTTTTGCTTTATTGCAAATCTCTGCTAGTAGAGCCCAAGGTTTCTACTGATTATGACAAATGAGGGAAATCATTGAGCCTAAGTTCCTTTGAGTCTGGCTTACTTCACTAAATATGATCTTTTCTAAGTCTTTCCATTTCCTAACAAATGGGGAGATGTTGTTCTTTCTAACAGCAGCATAGAATTCCATTGTGTACAAATACCACATCTTACTGATCCATTCATCAACTGAGGGACATCTAAGTTGGTTTCATATCTTTGCTATGGTGAATAATGCTCCAATGAACATTGTTGTGCTAGTGGATTTAGTATGCACTAGTTTCTGGTTGGTTGGGTAAATGCCAAGTAGTGGAATTGCTGGGTCATAGGAGAGCTCTATGTTTAGCCTTTTGAGGTACTGCTTTCCATAGTGGTTGAACGACTTTGCACTCGCACCAACAGTGTAGTAGTGATCCCTCCTGGCCACATCCCCTCCAGCATCTGTTATTAGTTTTCCTGATCATGCCCATTCTAACTGGAGTGAGGTGGAATCCTAGCTTTGTTTTGATTTGTATTTCTTTAATGACCAGAGATGTTGAGCATTTCTTCATGTGTCTATAGGCCATTTTTGTTTCTTCTTCAAAGAAGACTCTCTTTAAGACTTCGCCCATTTTTTAATGGGATGGTTATTATTTGGAGATTAATTTTGGAGTGATTCAATTTTTTGAGCTGTTGATATATTTTAGATATGAGGCCTTTGTCCGTTGTTTGGTTGGTGAAGATCTTCTCCCACTCAGTAGGCTTCCTAATTAATTTACTAGCTATGTCCTTTGCCATACAAAAGCTCTGCAGTTTAATGCAGTCCCACTTACCCAGCCTTTCTCTGATTGTTGTGATTCTTGGTCCTTATTAAGAAAGTTTCCACCTGTGCCAAGGAGGCCTAGTGTATCTCCTATTCCTTCTTGTAAAGTTTTCAGTATGTCAGCTTTTACCTCCAGGTCTACGATCCATTTGGAGTTAATTCTAGTGAAGGGTGACAAAGAAGGATCCAACTTTAGTTTTTTGAAGGTGCTTAACCAGTTCTGCCAGCAATACTTGTTGAAGAGGCTATCTTCCTTCCATTCTATTTTTTTGGCTCCCTTGTCAAAGATTAGGTGGCCATAGGTCTGTGGTTTAATATCTGGGTCCTCAGTTCTATTTCATTGGTCTTCAGGCCTGTTCTAGTGCCAGTACCAACCTGTTTTGATAATTATAGCCCTGTAATAGAGTCTAAAGTTTGGAATTGAAATTACTCCTGTGCTGTTCTTTCTGCTAAGAAGTGTTTTTGCTATACGGGGTCTTTTATTATTCCATATGAAATTTTGAATGCCTCTTCTATTTCTTTAAAGAATGCCATTGGGATATTGATGGGTATTGCGTTGAATTTGTAGATAGCCCTTGGCAAGATTGTCATTTTCACAATGTTGATTCTTCCAATCCAGGAGCATGGGAGGTTTTTCCATTTCCTTAGTTCTGCTTTAATTTCCTTTTTTAGGGTTTTAAAGTTTTCATCAAAAAGGTCCTTTACATTTTTAGTTAAGCTAATTCCTAGGTACTTTATTTTCCTTGAGGCTATTGTGAAAGGAGTTGCTTTCCTGATTGTTACCTCATTCCTCTCACTGTTGGCATAGAGGAAGGCAGTTGATTTTTGAGGGTTAATTTTATACCCTGCTACCCTTCCAAAGTTTTGAATCAGCTCAAGGAGCTTGGGAGTAGAGTCTATAGCATTCTTTAAATACAGAATCTTTTTTGGGTAAGATTTGCTAAGGGCTTGTCAATTTTGTTAATTCTTTCAAAGAACAAACTCCTTGTTTTGTTGATTCTTTCTATAGTTTTTTTGGGATTCCAAATCATTTAATTCTGCTTTGATTTTAATAATTTGCTTCCTTCTACTGGGGTTAGGGTTGGTTTGTTGCTCTTTTTCCAGGAGCTTAAGTTGAGACATTAACTTGTTGGTTTGTGATTTTTCCAACTTGTTGTTGTAGGCACTCAGAGCTATAAATTTTCCTCTGAGTATTGCTTTTGCCATGTCCCAAAGGAGCTGGTATTTTGTGTGCTCCTTATTGTTAAACTGTTGGATTTCTGTTCTGCTTTCTTTGATGACCCATTGGTGATTCAACAATGTGTTGTTCAATATCCATGAGTTACAGGGTTTTCGTTGGTGGAGATGTGTGTTCAGTTCCAGTTTGATGCCTTTGTGGTCTGTGAGTGTGCATGGAATAATTTCAATGTTTCTGAGTCTGTCCAGGTTTGTTTTATGGCCTAAGAGGTGGTCTATTTTGGAAAATGTTCCATATGCTGCTGAAAAAAAACGTATATTGTGTTGTTGCTTGGTGGAATATTCTGCAGATGTCTGTTAGATCTAGTTGGTCTATATAGTTGTTCAATTTTGAGGTTTCTCTGTTGAGTTTTTGCCTTGTTGATCTGTCCATAGGTGAGAGTGGTGTGTTAAAGTCACCAATAATCACTGTGTTTCGATCTATGTATGGTGTCAGTGAAAGTAAGTTTGCTTGATGAAGTTCGGAGCTCCAGGATTGGGTTTGTAGATATTTAGGATAGTTATGTCTTCTTGGAGGAAAGATCCCTCTAGTAGTATATAGTAACCTTCTTTGTCTTTTCTCACTAATTTTAGTTTGAAGTCTATTTTATCTGAGATGAGGATGGCAGCTCCAGCCTGTTTATGGGGGCCGTTAGCTTGATAGAGTTTATTCCAACCTCTCACTTTCAAAAAATGTTTCTTTTTGGGGGGGTAAGATGGGTCTCTTGAAGACAGCAGAACGATGGATCTTGCTTTTTGATCCAACTAGACAGTCTATGCCGTTTAATTGGAGAGTTAAGTCCATTGATATTGAGAGTTAGGATTGAGAGATATTTATTAGTTCCTACCATTTTTAAAGGCTTTCATCAGGGCCTGTGTCTTGACAGTTCTTGTGGTACTTAGATGGTTTGATGTTTAGGTGCCATTTCTTTCTCTGTATTGCATTTATGTTGGTTTTCTATGGGTAGAACTTCTTTGAGAATTTTTTGTAATGTTGATTTGGTTGCTACATAATGTTGCAGCTTTTCCCTGGAATGGAATGCTTTTATTGTTCCCTCTGTTATGAATGAGAGCTTAGCTGGGTACAGCGTTCTTGGTTGGTAGTTATTTGACTTAAGGGCATGACATATATGCTGCCAGTCACTTCTTGCTTGCATGGTCTCTGATGAGTAATCTGGGGTTATTCTGATTGGTTTTCCTTTATAGGTTACTGAACCCTTTTCCCTGGCTGCATTTAGGATCCTTTTTTTGGTTTCTACTGATCCAGTTCGGATTACGATGTGGCGGTGAGATGTTCTTTTCTGGTCAGGTCTGTTTGGGGTTCTAAAAGTTTCTTGTATCTGGATGGGCTTGCCCTTCTGGATATTTGGGACGTTCTCTGAGATGATTCCCTGAAGTATATTTCCAATACCATTGACCTCTTTCTCCAGACCCTCCTCAATACCAATTAGCCTTAAATTAGGCTTCCTAAATGTGTCTTGGACCTCCTGAAGCGCTCTCTCATATTTCCTAGATTTGTATTGACTCATTTTCTGTTTTTTCTCTATAACAACTAAATTATCTTCAGCCCCAGAAATTTTCTCTTCTGAATTGTCTAACCTGCTATCAAAGCTATCTACTTTATTCTTCATCTCCTTTGCTTCTAATTGCTCATTTTTGATGCCTTGCATCTCTTGTTTTAGATCATGTATGGATTTCTTTAACTCCTTGATTTCCATTTGAGTGATTAGCTCAGTAGCTTTATTCTCTTTGGACATTTACTGGAGTTCAGTCACCTTTTTGTTTGTGGATTCATGAATTCATCTATATTTCTTTGAAAAATCTTTATTATGGCCTCCTTTATGGCTTCTCCTTTTTCATATATTACCTTGTTTATGGTTCCCTCTTGTTTAGCTATGGCTTCCTCCCTTATCTCTTTCTTTATATTTTCACATTTTTCATTAATAATGTTTATCAATTGCATTTGTCTTGCACTTGGAAGAGTCTCCTCTAGGTTTGCCAGTGACTGTTCCATTGTCTGTTTACATTGGGTGGGGGATGTTGATTCTTGATTTGACATTTTTCTTGAGTTTCTTGTTCTGCCCATTTGAAAATGGGAGCAAGATCAATACTAAACTCGATTCTAATTTTTCAGATATAACCAACCTAGACCTCTTTAGCTGGCAGACACTAGATGTTCACAATTTTTGATTGGTATTATCACTCTTTCTTTTTGTGCACTTACAGACCAGTGTAATATAACCACTGATAATCGATTTATGACCAAAACAATAAGCCTCCCAATCCAATCTCTATTGCATTTAAATCCCTCTGGACCTAGAGTATAATTGAACACCTAGATATACAGTGTTGCTCAACAGCCATCAAGTGTAGACCCATGCCTTATAAGGGTTGAAAGATGAACAGAGGACCAGAGATAGAAAAATAGTATGAGAGAGAACAGGGGAGGTTCAAGAGGAATAACATAGGAGTGTAAGATTATTATAGTAATAAAGAAGAGGTATAGCGTAAGGATAACTGACCTAAATTGATAATCAGGTAGCGTATTTGAGTACAAAGTTTGGAAAGTATTAGGTAAAACTTATGAAAGTAAGAAGCATAATAAGAAGAATATATCGAGAAAAGAGGGAGGTAGATATAGGAGATTTCAATGATGAAAAATTTTAAAAAGAAAGAAAGAAAAAAAAAGCAAAGTTAAGACAAAAACAACAACAAGCACAAAAAAACCCCATACAGAACGAAAAACAGAAAGAAAAACAAAAAAGCAAAAACAACAACAACAAAAAAAACAAAATCAAAAAAAAGAAAAGAAAAAGAAAAAGGTGTGCGGAGATTCCTCACTATTGTGAGCTCTTACTTAAGAAATGTTAGGGTTGAGACCAGGATATTAGAAAGCAGGTGACTGTATCAATATAGATATCATTTGTATTCCGACTGTTCCCAGAGCTGTCACTATGTTTCCAGGAACAACCACAATGACAGAGGGATGCAGGAGAGAAAAGAGAAAAAAAAATGTGTAGGTAGGATGGTAAAGAGAAAATAAGAACACCTATAAATGCAAATAAAAAAAGGGGTGGAAGAAAAAAATGAAAAAAAAAAAACCAAAAACAAAGAAAAAAAAAATAAAGAAAAAAAAAAGGGTATTCTTCAGGATTTTTTTTTTGGCGGGGGGAGGGGGGGCAGGGCGTGTTCAGGGCAGGATAGGAAACTTGTGTCTCCACTAAATTCAGGATCTGAACAGTTCAGATAGTCTTTTTCTCTTGTGATTTGGCTATGAGGTTTTTCGGATCTGATTGTTTGTTTGGGAAAAAGAAGTTGAAAGATTTGCGGGTGGCTTTGTTTACCAGGTCTATGGCTGGCGCAGGGGACAGACTTCAGCAGCTCTGGGATGGGATTTCCAGCTAAGGGATCTCTGGGAAATCCTATGCCAGTAAGAAAAATGGCAGTGTCAGCAACACCTCTCAGGCTCCAATTGCTTTGGCCAGGTCGTTGCCAGTAGTCAAGATGGCCCTGCTCTCAGCTGGAGGAGGCGCGGCTCCCTCCCAATGCCCCCTTCCTGGAGCAGAAGTGGAAACTTCTCCTTGGAGGTGCTCACAAATTGCTGGGTTCTCCAGTTCCGTGAAGCTGGCAGGTCCGTGCACGGCCAGGTATCAGCTCTGGGCTCCCGCAGGCTCTGTGTGGCTCTGTCTGCAGCTGGCAGGTTGTGGCACCAAGAAGCCCTGTCTGCTCAGATTCAGAAGTGCTGCTTTGTCTCCATTGCAGCTCTGAGTGGCTGGAACCAGTCTCCGCTGTCTTCTTTGTGCCGGATTTCTGCCTTTTTCCTCTGTGACTGAGGTCTCTGTATCGCTAAAGTTTACTTAGGATTGATTTGAGGTATGTATTGTCCCCTAAGCTGCCAAAGCTGGTATCTTGGCGAGAGCTCAGAAAGACTCAAACTGAACCGCCGCCATCTTCCGCCGCCTCTCCAGATCCTGATTTTTGAACAGTTCTTCCACAAGGGTCATCTCTTCCAATGTAATTCATTAACATATCAATTTAACTATTAATCTACTATTATGAGTTTTATTATTTATTCATTATTATATTTATTTTTATATTATTTTATTTTTGTATTATATTTATTTTATCATTATTGTTAACTAATTTATATTTTCACACAAGTACAGAACAGAAGAAAATTTCCATCACTCAGTAGTTTTACATATGTGGGGAAAATGCATATGTCTACAAAATACTCTGAATTATTTGAGTATTCAAGTATAGAACTTCATTGTATCAGACACTTTTTGCATTGAAAGAGTTTTACAGTCTGCATACTTGCTATAACAATTCTAAACAATTCCTATTCTATGGTCATGCAAATTTAGTGTCAATCCAGTTCTGAATTTGTTTATGTTTTCATGCTCCCATTTGCATATGTTTTTCAGTATTCAGTAGCATTCATCTGTTTTTGAAAAATATTCTTTTTAATCACTGATAACCTCCAACTTGTCCCCTCATTGATTAATAAGAAAATGAAATATTTTCCATGAGTCTTTTTTGACATTTCTACTGCAGTTTGACTTTAAATTGTTGGGAAACAAAACAAAACCCTTTCATTCACATGTTCATTTTAGTTTAATTTCCACAAGGTACTATTTCCAGTTGTTTCCAAGTTGTTGGCTTTTCAATCTGAATTTTCTCAAAGTAAGGAATGGACACTATGTTTCTGAAAGCATCCCATTTCAAACTATATTTTCCTGAATATACAATAGAATAGGGCCTGGAGTTTGGCTAGAGTGCTTGCCTAGCATGCGTTTAGACCCAGTGAGGTTCAATTTCTTGATATCATATACATAGAAAACCTGGAAATGGTGCTGTGGCTCAAATGGTAGAGCACTATCCTTGAGGGAAAAGCCCAAGGACAGTGCTCAGGCCCTGAGTTCAAGACCCAGGACTGGCAAAAAAAAATTACAATAGAATACACTTATAGAAATTTATACATACTCCTCTTAGTTTGAATGAAGGAGAAATAGTTGCAATAGGTCTCATTTTCAATATCTTCTACTAAGGTGGAGCTAAATGTAGCCTCTTGCTCCCACGACATCTTGATAAGATATAATGTTTGTTAGTTTCCTAGATACTGGCAGAGAAAGTCAAACACAATTTCCAATTTCAAAGCCAAAGTGCTCTCAATGATAATCTTCCATAATAACAAGAAAAATGCTCTTAAATTATTTCTGCTTCTAAAACTCAAGCACATTGTTATCTGCAGCAATTTCTTTTAATTTATAAATGTCAATACGTTACCAAATCGAGGGTCTATCTTACCAAAGGAATGTTTCATATTCTCATGTTGTTTTGGATATGTATTCAGAAACAAAATGCTGTGCAAAATACAGTGTTTTGAGTGCTGTGCAAAATGCAGTGCTTTGAAGTCGTGTACTCTAAATTAAAGGAGGGGGGGAGAGAAAGAGACAGAGACAGAGACAGAGACAGGGCGACAGAGAAAGAAAGAACCTCAGAAGAATGTTTCTCATTTCTTCCCCCAGGCCTTTTCCAGGCAGCCAGCTCTTTCAGCTAGGAATGAATCCAAATTCCATCTCCATATATAAATGCCAGGCTCACACATTTTTTTTACCTCAAAAATAGATGCTTCTCTTCAATAAAGTTGTCAAATTATTTTAGGAGATTTTCTCCTTATTTGGCCCAACTGATATGAATTTATCATTACAGGTACTCAAATGATTTCCTAAATGCCAATAAAAAAGTACAATTAAGTGGTTTACATAGTATAATTAAGAAATAGTGAGGAAATCAGTTTATAGAAGATATTTGGAGATTAGAGTTCTCTAAAATGGAAAGGGAGTCTGAGGAAGAGAAAAGAGGAAATTAAGAACAATAAAGAATAGAAACAAAGACAGGTTTTAACATTTAGAGATTATTCTGTTGAGGGTTTTATGTTAAGGAGAACAATGCACTTTTGCAAAAGGAAAATTGCTCAGGGCTTTTCTTTGTTTTCAGAACTTAAAGAAAATCCAGTGCTTATAACCTGAAGCTTCATTAGAATAGATCTGCCTCCATTGAAATTCTACATATAGGACTACTTGGATAATATTATTAGCTTTTCAGATTGATGTGTATATTTGCATGCCAGTTGCAAACATATGTTTTATGATACTTCTAAGAATATTTAATTAAAACAAAATTGATTTTTCAATAACATCTTTAGTATTGGTTTTTATGATTTATAAACAATTAAAATTAATCATTAACAATGTATTTTATTCATATCACCTTAAATTTGCTTATCCAATAGTTTGATTTATGTATATATTTTACTTCTAATTTACTTTTAATATTTAGTTAACTTGAGAATAAATTCATTTCTGTGTTTTCATCTTTTCTAGGCAGTAATTTATTTGAGTTTTTTTAAAACATTTGAGAGCAGGGAGTTTAGTGTTTATATTTTTGTATTAATTTTATTTAACAGCTAGTTTACACAAAATTTCTTAAATTTAGGCATATTTTTTCTTATCCTTATTACCACATTCTAAAATGCGGAACTATTATTATTAGAATCAGATCAACATAATGGAAAAAGCGCTAATTTTTCCTTAGGAATCCTATGAAATTAAAGACTCCACTCAGCATACATTTGTTACATACTTCTACACACACACACACACACACACACACACACACACACACACACACTTGAGAATCATTCTAGAACTTCATAGTAGAAATAAATTGAGACAACTATGGAAATAGAGAGGATGTTCAAGTACAAGTTCAGATGAGGAAGAGGAGGGTATTTTTACAAGAGAAACCCAAGGCTTCTACTGATTATGACAAATGAGGGAAACCATTGAGCCTAAGTTACTTTGAGTCTGGCTTACTTCACTTAATATGATCTTTTATAAGTCTTTCCATTTCCTAACAAATGGGGCAATGTCATTCTTTCTGACAGCAGCATAGAATTCCATTGTGTACAAATACCACATCTTGTTGATCCACTCATCAACTGAGGGACATTTAGGTTGGTTCCATATCTTTGCTATGGTAAATAGTGTTGCAATGAACATTGTTGGTCTAGTGGATTTAGTATGTCTTTGTTTCTGGATGATTGGGTAAATGCCAAGTAGTGGAATTGCTGGGTCATAGGGGAGCTCTATGTTTAGCCTTTTGAGGCACTGCCATACTGCTTTCCATAGTGGTTGAATGAGTTTGCACTCTCACCAACAGTGAGTGTAGTAGTGATCCCTCCTGGCCACATCCCTCCAGCATCTGTTGTTATTAGATTTCTTGATCCTGGCCACTCTAACTGGAGTGAGGTAGAATCTTAGAGTTGCTTTGATTGGCATTTCTTTTATGGCCAGAGATGTCGAGCATTTCTTCATAAATAAATACTGTAAAGGTGATGAACAGGGAGTTACATTTATGTAAGTATGGTAATGAGCACTTTTTTTTTCTTTTTTTTCTGCCAATCCTGGGCTTGAGCTCAGGGCCTGAGCTCTGTCCTTGGACTTTCTCAAGGCTAGAGCTCTACCACTTGATGCTCAGCACCACTTCTGGCTTTTTGCTATGTATGTGGTACCGAAGAATCGAACCCGGGTCTTCGTGCATGCTAGGCAAGCACTCTACCACTAGGCCAAACTCCAAACCTCACTTTTTTTGAACACCACTAGCCCCCTTGCTTTTTCCCAATTTCCTTTGTCCACTCCTCTCTCCCACGCCAAGTTGCAAACTCCATTTCTAACATAGTGTCTAGTGAGTATTTTTATTGCATTAATTCATACTTTGCTCTGCTGTTTCCATAATTCCCATTCCCTTCCCTGGATAAGATAAATTTACATACTAGACAGAGTAAGATCTTAAAAGAGATGATCCTTTCTGCTAACTTTGCCTCATTTTTCAAGGCGTGATGAGCCTGCTAGAAAAAAAGTACCTGGGGTGTTGGGGATTTAGCTCAGTAGAAGACAGAGCAGAGCAATTGTCCCCTGAATTTGGTTCTCAACTCATTTTGATTTTATCATCACAATTAATGGAGCTATTTAGAATATTAAAAAATAACACAATAAACAGAATCTGCATAAACCAACTTAGACCTTAATATATACTCTAGTCAATAAATAAAATGAACAGTCTGGAAAGGAAATATACATATATAAACACATATATACATATAGATATGCATACATATATGCATATATACATACATATATACACCTATACACATATATGCATGTATATACATATTGGTATGTTTGTGTATGTATATATGTGTCTGTGTATGAATAAATGCCATCCTCATTTGGAAAAGAGCAATACGAAAAAAATATGTGATTTTTCATTATTTAAAGTTTTAAAGAAGATTGTATTTATGCCATGCTATAATGACGCAATTTATAATAAAAATGAGCTCATCAAATTCTTAGGGGTTACTGTGTTTCAACACTGGTCAAAAGTACACTAGCAAGGAGAGGCACTCAAGCCCTATGCTATGGTAGTATAATGGCATCTTATAACATCATGGGTAGTGGGAAAGAGATTGTTTGCCATAGAAATCCAAGTCTGCATTCATTACAAAAGAGGAGTTAACAGTAAAGGATAGACTTTGTAGGTTTTTCAAAATATTCTTGAGGCCGAAAGCATGGCCTAGAGGGAGAGTGCTTGCCTAACATTCATGAAGACCTGAGTTCAATTCCTTGGTACCACATATATAGAAAAAGCCTGAAGTGATGCTATGGCTCAAGTGGTAGAGTGTTAGCTGTGAAAACAGCCCAAGGACAGTGCCCAGGCCCTAAATTCAAGCCCAGAGCTGGCAACAGACACACACACACACACACACACACACACACACACACACACACCATACATATACATATATATATATATATATATATATATATATATATATATATACCTGAAATCACTAGGGCTGACAGTTCCAAGAGAATATATCTAAGGAGATAAAGTGTTTGAGATATTATTTCAAATCCAGTAATATTTCCAGTTTATGGCTGAGAATGGAAACAAAGATACCAGAGAACACTAAAAGATGCAAATTCAGGAAAGATCAAACTTGCTATTGCCTTGCTGTTTAAATTTGAATTTTAATAAAAAATCTATTTCAGTGAATTTATTCTATCAGAAGTCATTTATTTTTCTTTGTAAGAATTTCTTTTCTTTTCTTTTTTTCTTTTCTTGTCAGTTGTGGGGCTTGAACGCTCGGCCTGGGCACTGTCAGTGAGCCCTTTAGCTCAAGACTACTTCCGGCTCTCTAGTAGTTCATTGTAGATAAGAGTCTCAGGGACTTTCAAGCCTGTGCCTGCTTTGAACCGTGATCCTCACATTTCAACTTCCTGAGTAGCTTGGATTAGAGGAGTGAATCACCACATTCGACTTATTTTGTAAGGATTTTGTATTTATATATGCTGGATTTTATTTGGTAACTTACATATTGTTCTTTGAGATGGCTGTATGATTCTTTAACAGAAAACACATATATAGTTAATATCCACAGACATCACTCTTGAATTCTCTGAAATAGCTTTAGTTGCAGGTAAAAGAAAAGAAAATGGCTCCAAATACCAAAGTTTTAGAAAATTGAGATACATGATGTTGTAGCCAACACTGTGCAGTTTTCTTCTCATTTTTTTTATATTTTGTTCAGCAAAACACAAAGTTTTGGGGGAAGAAGAGGAATGTCCACAGCTGGGACTCATTTGCAAACTGGATGTGCCTGTGAAAACTGTCTACCTTCCTTATAACTTGCTTCCCTTTACTCAAAAATGAGAACAGAAATATATATCATTAAGTAAGCTGGTTTCAATATGACTTGACTCATAAAAGCAACTTTCATCAGTACAAAAACATCAAAACTTGAAATAAATGGTAAAATTCACTTGATATTCCTTTTATTTCTCTCTGGCTTTCTCTCCCCTAACCCCTCATCCCAGGCTGCAAACTCTCTGTCCCTCCTTATTAATAAAGAAACAACTCATAGATTTGAAAAAGGAATCAATGTAAGATAATTTTATTAAAAAAAAAACAAGGATTTTGTATTCACTGCCTATCCTGAACTATCTTCAACAGTCTTTTCAAAGTGTGATTCACAAACTATTACATAAGAATAACCAGTCATCACTAAACAAGATTACTGAATTCTACTCAACTTCATGTAAACCATTTACATTAAAGCCTGGGAATGGTGTTTCAAATGATCACTTCATATCTCAGAAACTGTTTAACAATAAGTTCTGGGCTAGGAATATGGTATAGTGGTAGAGTGCTTGCCTAGCATGCATGAAGCCCTGGGTTTGATTTCTTGGTATCACATAAAAAGAAAAAGCCATAAGTCATCATGTTGTGGCTCAAGTGGTAGAGTGCTAGCTTTGAGATCTGAGGATCAGGTTCAAAGCTAGCCCAGGAACAAAAGGACCTGAGACTCTTATCTCCAATTAATGTCTAGAAAATGGGAAGTGAGGCTTGGCTCAGGGATAGGGTGGTAGCCTTGAGGTGAAGAGCTCAGGGACAGGGCCTAGGCTGAGTACAAGCCCCATGACCCACCCCCCCCCCCACACACACACACACAAAGAATAAGAACGATTCTATTGTCTATTGTCTCTTAAGGAAGATTCAACACAATTGTCATACTAAATTAGATACATAAGTACTTACATAGACTAGATACATAATTGAACTCATACATTCTGGTTGAATATTTTATGAATGCAACAGTGAATGAGAGAATAATAGAAATGTCACCTTATCTATATATACAATTACATTTTGTCATCACAATGACTGATTTACATCAATGATACTGAAATGAGATAATGTCTGCAAAGCCTTCTCATAAATTTCAAAAGTAATGGACTAATACTTACCTTTGATGAATATAGTCATATCTCTATGACTTGTCCGTACATATTACACAAATCTTTAGGAATTAACAAATATATTAGTGGCCTATCAGGTGTAGTGAGTGAGAGTAATTAGTGAGAGGAAGTCTTTGGGTGATGCAGGAGGATATCTTACTGTGAATGTATCTAAAGGGATAACAGAACTGAATCTTGTCATGAAAGCATCTGATACTGGTGGCACATTCGTAAAGTTTTTAGTGCTCATGGACTAGACAACCAGTAATGATTAAGGGGAAATCAAAGATGAAACTCGATAGGCCAGTAGAAATGCTCACTCAACTAATGCTTGATTATCATTATGTCTTGTATATACTATATAACAGATCTAAAATTAAGTATTCAAATAGGAAATATTACATAAACAGATGTACAACTTGGGGGTAGAAATGCAATGAAGACAAAGATAAATACCTGTCTTATCATTGAAAATTATACTCACATGATAGGTAAGGTATTTCTGTGATAATACAAGTGATAAAAAGGAACAAAGGAATATTATTGAATTTGAGATGGGGAGTGAAAGAGAGAGACCATATTCCAAATTCCTATAAATGAATGGATGAATGATGGAATCATTGCCTGAGAAAGTCATTGTGAATTTAAAATAGTTTAGTTTTAAATTTCTTATCTGTTGGATTTTACCATATTTCCCACTGCACTAGTTACTTAAGACAGTCTGTGAACCATTCCAGTGATTGAATAGAAAATTGCCATCTCTATATTTAGGTTATTCTTTTTATTCGTAGCACTTAAATATGAGACGGATTAGGACCCCATACATATTTGTCATATTGAATTGAATGTATTCACTATGACCCTTAAAATAGACTACCAAGCTAACTAAATTTCCATCAAGGAAATTCAGTCTAAAGAGAAACATTTACATGATTACAGTTACTAAAGTTCTGAATTTACCAGCATGCATTCCTTTCAGAAAAGACATCTTCAGCGATCTGAATTGCTCTTTTCACAATTTTAGCTTCATTGACTTTCATCTCAGAGATATTTTTAGCATACAGATATTAGCTACTGAGACATATTTGGTAATCAAATAAGATACCTGTTTATCATCAGCTTCTAAAGCACTGTGGGAGTAATTACAGTGTGAGGATGTGAGTGCTGAAAGGTTTTTGATTTACAGCTGTCTGAGAACAGAATCCCTCCTCTTGCTATTCTCCTTTTTTTCTTATGCTTTATTACTGGGCAATATTTGTGAAAATAAATCAGATGTAAAATGACAACTTACCACAACACAGTTGTTAACAAAATAGATGAAGTCTAGTGAGAGAAATATTAAATGTGTGTTGCTTAGTCTCATTAGGACCTGTCCACCTGTAGCTTAGTCTTAGTTAACAGATTGGAATAGACTGGGGACATATATTCAGGACAAAAAATAGCAATCTTCTTGAATTTCAAATTCACTATTTTTCATTATTAGACTTATTTCATTAAATACGTGTTGTCTCACAGTTTTTTTTAATTAGCCAATATCTAAGACTAAGCCAAAAGAAGAAAAAAAATCAGCAATGACAGAGACAAAAACAAGAACTCAGATCCTTAATTCAATCTCTCCATTCTTTACTATCTGCTTTCCCGATCGGCTCAAGACTAAAGGCAACAAATTATCTTGGTTTTCAAGATGCGTATGGGTTTCAATGAAGCAAAACTTTAAAGTCTAAAATTCAGAAAATCAGAAACAATTGGGCATCATTCACACTTGAAAATGAGTACAGTAAAACCATCATTAAGGGTGTTAAGTGTAAAATGATATTTTCAATATTTAGCATTATAATGTACCCAAAGTGAGTATACAGTAAGTTAATGCCTTTCTCGTGATTATTTTCTCTTGTAGAAACTTTGTCTTAGACATTTTATTGTATACATTTATTATGTATATTGATGTATGATCATATTATGTCACATTGATAATGTCACTCTCTTGCTGAAAAGATGTGATGAGCATAATATGTATTTAATGAGGTGTCTATTACTTAAGATTCTTTCCATGCTGGAGCAAACTTCTTGAGACAGGTTATAAAGTGTTGGGAATTTCAGCAGAAAACAGAGGAGGTAGCAAGGATTATGGTCATATAATTCCTTCCTGAAATACAGTTTTTCTTTCTTAACATTAAAGTCTTCCTTCAACCATGTTAAGCCTCAAAATGTTTTAGAACTTTTTTTTTTAATTTAAAGCGGTAAACTATAGATAGTGACAATTTCAGAATTTTACATGGCATTTGTGGAAAATACTGTCACTATTTAAAGATAATTTTTTAAAGTAGAGAAAATAATATTTCTGTAAAGATAAACCAAAGCCTAAATAAATAAGGAATCATGTCCTGCCTTCTTATATATGTCTACCTATTCAATCAAGAATCCAACAGTGATAAAATAGTCAACCAAATGTTTAAACAACAAATGACCAAATGAAAGAATTGATAATGAATTCAGATGGTCATTATCTTTGACAAAGGCTTCTTTATGACTTGATACATTGATTCTAATAATAAGTTTATACTTCAAAATAAGTTGGGAACAATCTCCAGATATATCATCTAAATTCTAAGGCCCAGGGATCTTAAAAATCAGCTCTGTGATAGAAATAATGTTGCTATTATCTAAGTACACAATATTCATACTTGATAAGTGAAGCCTCTTGTTAGCAACAAAACCTGAAATCAAGAATACTTTTCCCCAATCACTGAAAATCTTTATGTATTAGAGAGACAAAAACTAAAGATGAGTTAAAAATTACTGGCGAATACTGGTAAATTCTCAGATGTGTCATTAAATTACATAGACTGAATTTAGCAAACTCAAGGATTTGGCAAAAATATTTTCAACTGTTAAGTAACTAGGCAGGAGAAGATCTACAAGTGAAAGAGGCAAAAGTTGTCATCTATAAAAGAGCTAACAATGGGTGCTACATATAAACATTTAGAAGACTAAAAATTCTTCAGATTGGTTTGTAATAATGAAACATTGTAATAATAGAAAAGAAAGTCCAATATATGCAATATTAATGTTGATTTCTGACAATGGGAGCATGGATGATTAGATTGTATGAGATGTTGAAAAAATTCCTAAATATTCCAAGGGTTTATAAGTAATCATTTTATTACAAGAGCATAACACAATGGTGGAAAACTATGGCTTTAAGAAATTATAGGGAGTTATGACTAAGTTGGAGATGGCTTAATTAGTATATACATACACTGATTAAATCTAAAGTTTTCTCATAAGTAAACATGAAAGACTATATATGGATTTCATTGGAAATATGAAATAAGAAGCATAAAATATGTAAAAATAATTATGAAATATGAAAATTAAATATAAAATGTGAGAATTGGCTCAAAGATGAATAGAGGACAAAGTAAAAAAATAGTGAGAATATGTGTTGTTCATGTTGCGAGAACTAGATGTGGCACATAATGAAAATGGAAGATTTTTTTTCATTTTTCTTTTCATATATTTTTATTGTAATTAATATAAGGGTTACATTATATTCACCAGATAAAAGGTGCATTACTTCACATACATTGATGACCTTTCTCATGTCTTGGTCTCCATTTCCCTACCCCCACCCCTGCCCCCATCTTGCTTTCCCCCCTTCCCTATCCGATTTCAAATAATCAAATACTCATATATCCAATATATCAGATAACAAGATAAAATATTGTAACAATATGAGATAACCAATGGACAGCAAAAGAGATAAGAGATAACATAGTACATTAAGGACAACAATCCCTCATTATATGGCTCCTGTTTCTATATCCTGGAGGTCCTTTCTCATTTAGCATCATGCTATCTAGCCTTATGTATCTAGGTTTTGTTCTATTGTAAATCTCTGCTAGGAGAGCCCAGGGTTTCTACTGATTATGAAAAATGAGGGAAACCAATGAGCCTACGTTCTTTGCGTCTGGCTTACCTCACTTAATAGGATTCTTTCTAAGTCTTTCCATTTCCTAACAAATGGGGCAATGTTGTTCTTCCTGACAACAGCATAGAATTTCATTGTGTACAAATACCACATCTTGATCCACTCATCAAGTGAGGGGCATCTGGGTTGATTTCATATCTTTGCTATGGTAAATAGTGCTGCAATGAACATCATTGTGCTACTGGATTTAGTGTGTCCTTGTTTCTGGATGATTGGGTAAATGCCAAGTAGTGGAATTGCTGGGTCAGAGGGGAGGTCTATGTTTAGTCTTTTGAGGAACTGCCATACTGCCTCCCATAGTGGTTGAACAAGTTCGCACTCCCACCAACAGCTTAGTAGGGATCCCTCCTGGCCACCTCCCCTCCAGCATCTGTTGTTATTAGATTTCCTGATCCTGGCCATTCTAACTGGAGTGAGGTGGAATCTTAGAGTTGTTTTGATTTGCATTTCTTTTATGGCCAGAGATGTTGAGCATTTCTTCATGTGTCCATAGGCCACTCTTATTTATTCTTCAGAGAAAACTCTAAGTCTTTGGCCCATCTTTTATTGGGATGGTTGTTTCTTAGGAGATTAGTTTTGAAGTGATTCAATCTTTTGAGCTGTTGATATATTTTAGATATGAGGCCTTTGTCCCTTGTAGGATTAGTGAAGATCTCCCACTCTGTAGGCTTTCTAGTTAATTTGCTAGCTATGTCCTTTGCCAAACAGAAGCTCTGCAGTCTAATACAGTCCCACTTATCCAGACTTTCTCTGATTTGTTGTGTTTCTTGGTCCTTATTAAGAAAGTTTCGACCTGTGCCAAGGAGACCTATTCTTTCTTGTAAAGTTTTCAGTGTATTTGCTTTTACCTCATGGTCTTTGATAAATTTGGAGTTAATCCTGGTGCAGGGTGACAAAGAAGGATCCAACTTATTTTTCTTCAGGTGCTTAATCTGTTCTGCCAGCACCACTTGTTGAAGAGGCTGTCTTTCTTCCTTTGTATTTTTTTGGCTCCCTTATCAAAGATTAGGTGTCCATATATTTGTGGATTAACATCTGTGTCCTCAGTTCTATTTCATTAGTCTTCAGGACTATTCTTGTTCCAGTATCAAGCTATTTTGGTCACTATAGCTCTGTAATAGAGTCTAAAGTTTGGTTTTGAAATTCCTCCTGTGCTGTTCTTTCCACTAAAGATTGTTTTTGCTATATGGGGTCTTTTATTGTTCCATATGAAATTTTGGATTGCCTCTTCTATTTCTTTAAGGAATGACATTGGGAAAATGGAAGCTTTTAAATGAAGGATTCAGAATCACAAAAAATATAGCAGTGATTGGAAGAAGAAAAAAAACATGAGAAATTCTGGTACATCAACAAGCAAACAAACATTCTAATTCTGGAGAAATAATGTAATATATAAAGCTCACTTTCTCACATTTCTCCAAAGAATTCTATATATTCTCATTAAATCTGCTATAAAATTAGGAAAAAAATAGAAGTATTACCAACTTATCTCTATTTCCTAAAAAGGGTCACTTAAAATGATACATTTTTAATAACAATAACCAATACCATGATAACAATAAAATAGTTCACAAGTTTGTTTATTTGTTTAGTTGTAGCATTCCTGGGGCTTGAACTCAGAACATATGCACCATTTCTGAGCATTTTTGTGCAATGCTACAGCTCTGTCACTTGAGTTGCAGCTCCATTTTTGGATGTTAATCAGAGAGATGAATTTAATGGACTTACCTATCTAGACTGTCTTCAAACTGAGGTGCCCAGGGCTCAGCCTCCTAAATAGCTGGGCTCCCAGCCAAGTTTGAATGTACCTCCCATCATTTCACCATTAGCACTTTACTTCCACTACAGCAGGATTTTGTTAGAGACCCAATGATGGGTTTGAATAAAATGATACTCACTTTAGAGATGCACACAAGGACATAGAAAGATTAGGTAACCCATGAGAATCTAAGATACAAAGAAATCTGGCTGGGATGATATATAAATATGCCATCTGGCTTCTTCTTGTGTGGATCATTGATGCTGAAGAATTGAGGCAGACAAAATCTACCCTCTGAATCTTATCATGACAAAGATCTATGTATAACTACCTTTTAACTAGGACTGCTTTTCTTTAGCAAAAATTTCTGTGCTATAAAAAACCTTTCATTGCTACCCAACTGCAGCAGTCTGAATCACAGATGAGAAACTAGCTTGGGTGTCACTTATTTGACTTACCAATAATTGCAATTGATTTTCTTGTTTTATTTCTTCCTGGGAAGTAAAGGATTTTGGATGATCTATTCCAGTAGCGAAGTAATAATTGATCAAACTACATATGGTACCTTTCCTTCTTTTGATAAAAACCTGAGAGATGACTTGAGAAAATGATTTATGTGTGCATGTATGTTTGAGTGCTCAGACTTCATAATATAGCAAGTTTCCTATTGGTGTTCATTATTAATTAACCAACAATTACATGAACTCTTAGGTGAACTACACTAGGTGCTCTATATGCAAAATAGTGTATGAAAATACATGTAACCAAGAGCTGGACAGAGCCTTTCAGGTACTTTTCCACATGTTTGGCAAATAAGTTGTAATAAAGCTCAATCTTGGAAACAACTAATTTGGGTAAATTTTTGCAGACTCTTAGAAACCGTTCCTACCATGGAGAGATTTGAGTTGAAATGTCCACTGCGGTACACTAAAGCCCACTTGTTCAGCTAATTTAAATCATTTGGCATTTATAAAATTTGATGACTAAATGTACTTCAGTAAAATTTATTTAAATGCTAAGATATATAGTATTTTTGGAATTCTTACCTGACAAATGATTTTCTGAAAAAAATAGAAATTAGATAAACCCAAACAAAATTAGTCAAGGGAACTGAGTATTTTTAAAGAAGCATCAAAGAAATTTTCAAGCATAAATGTTCTAATACAGAAAATGTGAGTGATAAAGTTGTAAAATCACAATTCTTTGTGATACTTTGCTAGTAGATATATAGCTTATTTGTTGAGGTAGATCTAACTTTTCCGTTTAATATATAAGCTATATTAGCAAGATTTCAGTGTCCTTCATTATTATGCATTCCTCACAGGTAGGTAAGTAAAATCACATACAATACATCCACTATATAAGTATTAAAAAAATAAAAGAATTGGTTTGTAACTAAAGACAATGTTTACTTTAATTTTCATATAAATTGGAAAACATTTTTCTCTAGCAAAGAAAGTGATATTACTTTACAGTTTTGCAAGCTTGTACAATGTTAATTGATGCCTAACACTCAAGTTATGTGAACCTGAGTGGTAACCCTTATCCTTTTGATTTAACTTGTTTTTCTCTGTTTATTGGTAAAGGTGAGTAGATTTCAATGTTGTGGAATCATTTGTAGTTTTTTTTTAATTTGTTTAGTTAAACATTTCTTTGCACTATTTACTTTTTTGGGGGGATCATGGGTCTTGAACTTGGCCTGAGCACTGTCCCTGAGCTCTTCAACTCAAACTAAGCCTACTGCACTACCCTTAAACCAAGCCCCACTTCCTGTTTTCTAGAGGTAAATTGAAGGTAAGAGTCTCAGCTCCTTTTGTGACCAGGCCGGCTTTAAACTTTAATCTTCAGATCTCTACCTCCTGAGCAGCTAAGATTACAGGAGTGAGCCACAGTGCCCAGCTATTTACCCATTTTCTCATTGGATTACTTGTCTTTGTTGCATGCCATCTTTACTTATAACATTTTAAAAACAGTTTACAGTCTACAGACCTGTTAACTGTTTATAAAGGGCTATCCTCTTTTCACTTCATTTTCCTTTCCTTGATATTACAATTTGAATTTCAAATTGATTTTGAAGAGAAGTGTTTTCACAGAGATACAGACTCTGGAAGTAGACAGTTGGTTCCAACAATTGGGTTAATCCCTTCACACTATGTAAGCTGACAGATTTATTTGTGCTTATGAAATCATACAATTAAGATATTTACAATACTTCCATGTTTCATTTTATATTAAATGTTGCTTAATTGAAAATACTCAGAGAGGAATACTTGTTATTTAGAAATATTATTTTCATGGCATCATAGTATATCATCAAGAAAAAATAGCAGTATATGTTGTTACTACATACTGTTGAATTTAAACTGAATATTAAATTCACAATAAACTTTTAATATAAAAATTAACAATTTTACAAATAAGAGACTAAAGCAAATGCATGCGATAGGATGCAAAGTTGATATGTTCTATGTTTTCAGTCTACATTGCTTTCTTTCATAGCATGTACTAGGGTTTGCACTCAGAATTTTGCACTTGGTTGACTCATAGTCAACCTGGGCAAATAGCCATTCTCCATCTCAGTAAAAGATGGGTGTCATGGTGTGTTCTTATCATCTCAGCTATGCAGGAAGTATAAACAGGGGATCATAATCCAGATGGACTCAGGAACAAATTCAAGGTAGCATCAAAAAAATATAAAAATACCTCATACCTAAAAGGCTGGAAATGTGTTTCAAAACGCATAAGAAATGGATTCTAAAAACTTGATTTTATAAAAGTATGGGCTGGAATGGCACTCAGCAAATTCTAGTGTGATTGAATATATATGTTGTCTGGAAAATGTGGGGTAAAAAACACATATTTACAAGTTAACTGGAAAAATAAGTACCAATGATTAATTCTTTTAGGCTATGATTAATGGGAGTACATTATATTCTTGAAAAGGGCTTACAGATTGGATGTTAAGTATTGTCACCATGAAAGCAATAACCATGTACGGTCAGGTATTTTTGAATTAGATGAATTTAGCCATTCCAATTGTCCTATCATAAAGGATACACTTGAAAATTTAAAAGCATTACTCTCATAAATAAAATTATCTTTTTCATAGTACTAACACTTACAGAACTTTAGAATTGTCTGCACAAGGATAAATAATTTAGCTCACCTTCCCAAATAGCAAAGAAAGTGCTAAGGATACTTTTTATTTTGTTTTTTTGTTTTCAGTTACATTTGATATTTGGTTGGTGTACTGAAAAGAATTAATGAATTTCCACTATTAACACATCAACAGTTAAAATAGAATTTGCATTTTTTTCATTTCAATAAAATGTATCATAATAATTTAATAGTTTAAGAATGACTTTTACTTTTCAAATATTTACTGGCATATTTTCCCAGAGTTTTAAACTGTATGTTTACACTGCAACATTATTTCAAGTTTAATATTTTGGATTTAATTTTGACTGTAAATTCAAAAGATAAATTACATAATATACACAGTAAATTTTCATAAAAAAGTAATTTTTGAACATGTCACTATGTTAAGTTACTGTAAAATGACTGAACAAAGAACAATGATACAATGAAGAATTAGGGAACTCGAACTTCAAAGGAGTGATTAATGGTCTACTTAGAATAAACTAAAATGTGACAATTTAAATAAAAAGATAAGACATTTTCAATGACTGATGTACACTTGAAAGCAAGACATAAATATAAATTGCCAAATATCATTGGATATATTCAAATTAAATCCTTAAATTTTTGAAACACAAAATCAGATACAGTGTCTTTGAGATAACTTGGAATGTTGAGGGAATGACAGGAGGAAAATGCTTTTTATTTCATATAAGACTTAGTCTCTACTAAACTATAAAATGGGTCATTTCTTATATATAAAACATGAAGGATATGAGATCAATTAAGTAACTGAAAATTGATATCTTAAAGATTTCAATCCTTTTTCCTTGCATGTATACATTCTTTTTTTATGGAATTGAAGTTCTTCTAAGAAAACATGTTTATGATTCTGAACTTGGAGAAAGAGTAGGTTGGTTCTTGGTATCTTACTAGATGGGATGCTAAAGAAAAAGCACTGTGTGTTTCCAGTTCTTGTCTTTAGCCCTCATTATGACCACATGTCCACAATTGCTTTCCTTGAATCTGAGACATATGAAGAACCAAGGACCAGGTTCAGATACATAGTTCTACTGGACAGACATTTCATGACTGCTATGTTAAAAAAAAAAAAAAAAATCTAGCCGGGGTCAGGAGGTTGGCCTAGTGGTTGAGTGCTTGCCTAGCATGCACAAAGACCCAAGTTTGATTTCTTGGTACCACATACATAGAAAAAAGCCCGAAGTGGTGCTGAGGCTCAAATGGAGAGCTCTAGCCTTAAGAAAGTCCAAGGGCAGTGTTCAGGCCCTGAGCCCAAGCCTGGGACTGGCACAAAACAAAACAAAACAAAAACAATCTAGCTAATAAAATAAATGCTTTCAAAAGCAGTGCAGCTGTTCCTCAAAAGACTAACCATAGAACTCCCCTAGGACTCAGAAATCCCATTCCTAAGCGTTTACCCAAAATGTCCAGATAAAAGGCTACACTAAAGCCACTGGCCCAACCATGTTCATTGCAGAATTATTCACCATAGCTAAGATATGGAACCAACCCAGATGCCCCTCAGTATATGAATGAATCAAAAGCTGTGGTATTTGGGCAGGGAGTTTGGCCTAGTGGTAGAGTGCTTGCCTAGCATGCACGAAGACCTGGGTTGGATTCCTTGGTACCACATACCTAGGAAAAGCCAGAAGTGGTGCTGAGGCTCAAGTGGTAGAGTTCTAGCCTTGAGAAAAATCCAAGGACAGTCCTCTGGCCCTGAGCTTAAGCCCAGGACTGGTAAAAAAAAAAAAAAAAGCTGTGATATTTATACACATGAAATTCTATGCTATCATCTATCATCAGAAAAAATGTCATTTCCCCAATTAGTAAGGAAATAGAAAGACTTGTAAAAAATTATATTGAGTGAATTTAGCCAGATCCAAAGGCATATAGGATCCATGGTTTCCCTTATTTTTAATAACTAATATGCACCTAGGATTTTCCTAAGAGAGGATCACAGTAGCTCAAAAGGTATGTAAATATGGCCATATAGAATGAGACTAAACGAAATGAATTCCAGGACAGGGAAACATGAGATAAATCCTTGTGGTGGTTGTTTTTAATGGATTATGCTTTATTCTTATTTTTCCCCTTATTGTTGTCTCCCTGTTGTTGCTGTACCTGGCACATTGTATATACTTTTCTTTTTTCTATTATTATATTTTAATTATAATTAATAGAAGGCTTACAATATATTCGCCAGATAGAAGGTGCATTACTTCATGCATATACTTTTATTTATTTATTTGAACCAAGAAAGGCAAGGGGAAAAACAAGAGGATGAAACAAAGGACAAAGGACAAAGGAAGAACCAGTGTAACAGCAATATTCACATTGAACTTTAGAACTTGGGAAGGGGTGAAGAGAGAGAAAGTAGGAGAAAAACATGGGAAGGGGTAAAAATGTTCAAGACATAATGTACTTACTACCTGGATGAATGTAACTGCAACCCCACTGTACATCACAGATAATAAAATTAAAAAATACATAAAAGCTTTCAGATATTGGTTTTAATAATGTAAAATTGGCACTTGTGATTGAAGAAAATATAGAGTAGGAGTTTGTACTTTAGAACACAATTATGTGTTCAATGGAACATTGGTATGTTTTGTTAAAATAGTTATGAACTACTCACTATCTATATGCAATCAGCTATGGCATTAAATGTGGTTCATTTGACACGAATTCTGAATACTCTACGACTAATGCAATTTTGATCTAAATAATAGAAATGCTTCATTTATGGGATATGTTAAAATGCTTTGTTATATCACACCTCTTTTGTACAACTACTTGAAGGTATTTTTTTAAATGAATTCTATTCTGTGGTTTGTGCCTATAATCCTAGCTATTGAAGAGCCTGAGATCTGAGGATTGTGGTTTAAAGCCAGCCCAGAGAGGAAAGTCAATGACTAAGTCTATGGGTGTACGTTCAATTAGGCATCAGAATAGCTGGAATTGAACCTGTGGTTTAAGAGGTAGAGTGATAGCCTTGAGCAAAAAAGTCCAGGGACAGCATCCACATCCTGAGTCCAAGTCCCAGGACACACACACACACACACACACACACACACACACACACACACACACACGAAAACTGAGATAATACTCAAACATTTAAAAGCTTCATAAAAAAAAATCTGTGTGTACCTGGAACTAGAATTAAGGATTTTTGGGGTGGTGGTGGGGGGTCTGGGCATGGGGCTTGAATTCTGGGCCGGGATACTGACCCTGAGCTCTTCAGCTCAAGGCAACTGCCCTACCCCTTGTGCCACAGTGCCACTTCTGGCTTTCTAGTGGTTAATTGAATACAAGAGTCCCATCATCTTTAGTGCCAGGGCTGGCTTTGAACCAAAATCCTCAGATTTCAGCCTCTTGAGTAGCTCTGTTTACAGGTGTGAGCCACTGCACTCGGCTGAATTAAGGATTTCTATGAACATTCCTGTTTATCTCAGCACAAACTAATGTCATATTCAGGTTAAGTGAATAAAGAGGAGAAAGAAAGACATGAAGTAGGAGAAAAGTGAAAGAAAGACAATTATTTTCAGCAAGACAATTATTGGTTTAGAAACAAAGATTCACTGTGTGTGTGTGTGTGTGTGTGTGTGTGTGTGTGTGTGTGTGTGTGTGAAGAAAATTAAAAGAAATAAAGAACCTGGAAAATATTCCCCTTTGGAATGAATATTGAACATAGATTTGTAGGTAAAATAATTGAGCAAATAGCATGGCAGTGTCAAAGGCATCTAGAGGAACAAATTTAGAGACAGTTTAGAGACAATGACATGACATGTTCCAGTGTTTTTCACACTGACAAGGATAGCCACACACACAGACACACACACACACAGACACACACACACACACACACACACACACAGAGTAAAGTAAATAAAACAAAACTCAACTGACAAAAAGAACAGCAAATATGTGGAGACTCTTGAACAAGTTGTTACAATGGAAAGAAACCTATTGCCCAACAGGAAATTTTTTTAAAAGATTTGCATTTTACTTTTAAAGCAGTTTATCTTGTACTTTTTCATTTAATGTTCCAAGAAACTTTTCCCCCCACAAAATAATGGAAATTGTCTTTCAGGAATCTGAAAAAATTCAAAAACTTCAAAGTATGTGGTTAGCACTAAATTGGAAGAACTTACATGCATTTAGAAACAGTATTTTTTTCATTTTTCCTCGTTTTATAATCCTGATGGTAATATTCAGCTATTTTATGTCAAGAGGGAAAAGAGGAGTAAAATAATTTCTATCAGAATCATAGAGAAAGTAAATAACAACTGAGGGAATGGGACAGTACACAGGTTAGAAACATAATAATTTTATTTAATTGCCATAATAATTGAAAATATTTATAGGGTCCAGTATGGAATTTCAATCCATGTCTATAAAGTAATGATCAGATCAGAGTAATTATGATATCTATCTCTTCACTATTTGGATGAGAAAAAAATTGACTTTCTTCTCATTATTTATAACAGGTTAAGATTTACTCTAATGTCCCACTACAAACTGTAGCACATTATTAAAATATATTCTAGATCCTGTAATAAAATTTTCTGTGTCCTTTCCTCCTTCTTAACTTCTAGTATAATATTTGATTCTTTAAAATAAATGATTTCATTAGAAGCACAGACAGCTCTGCTACATTGACCTTCTTTCTTTGACTCTGCACCAGTGGAAGAATTGGTGTATAGCTAATTCTGATTTTGGTATTTTGAAGAACCTCTATAGCATTTCTATGGTATCAGCAACAATAAATTCACACTACCATACATAATTGCTATTTAAACAATCTGGCAGGACAAAGTGGCTCAAATCAGTAATCCTAGCTACTCAGGGGGCTGCGCTTCAATGCCAGATTCTTATCTCCAATTAACCACTAGAAAAGTGGCACTGTAGCTCAAGGGGTATGTTGGTAGCCTTGAGTTGAAGAGCATAAGGACAGTGCCTGAGCCTAGATTTCAAGCCCACAACCAACAAAGAAAAAAATCTACAGGTGATCACCAGTTACTGCTATTTTTGTCTATTTTTTCTTATGAATTTTAACCTGGAAGGAAGCAATATCATACATTTGTTTCAATTTGCATTTGCCTGATCAGTCTTCATTGATTAAAGATAATTTTCATGCATTTGTTGATTGTACATGTTCTTTTGAGAAATATGCACTATCATGTGCCCATTTATCTCATTGGATATTTTATTGTCTTTGCTATTGAATTTTCACAATTTTTTAAAAACTCTAGATTGAAAATGGCTGCTCACGGTATATTGAATAATGGATTAACTTTTCTACCTCAATTTTATCAAATAAGGAAGGGAAAATAATAATGGAAGCCAAGTTTTGTTTTGTTTTTAATGTATATTTAGCTCAATATCTCCATGGGTGTTGGGATTAATATTAAATCTGATTGGCTGTTTGAACACAGAGAACCTTAGTGCACTCTACCAGGGTGAACGGTATATATCTGAAAACTAATTGAAGACCACACTATGACTGTTAAAACATGATGTGATCTTACTAAGATTTGGTTATTACTTCTTCAATTGACTCTATAAGACTTTTTAAAGTAGGAATGGTGCATAGATCAACATAGAGAAAATAAATGCAATATACTTGACCTGGTCTGAAATTGGAAGTATCAATAATTGTAACTATTAATGACATTTCAAGAAATCAAATTTTATTAATATTTAATGTAGAGTAAGTGACATGTGAAAGTAACATCAAAGAATAAGGATATTGGAGTAGTAAAGAGAAAGAACAGAGAGCTTTGTTTGTGTGCACCACATTGTCTGCACAGGAGTACAGGAAAATACTCCTCAGGTGCTAAAAACAGATGTTTGACATGCTCACACAGTTTCACATCATAGCATACTTAATATTGAGCTAGAAGAAATGTTGTGGAGTAATTCTTTGAAACATATTATGTAGATAGAAAATGGGAGAATGATTATGTTGCTATAGCCATTTAAATAGCACTGACAAAGCCTGGGCAAATGGGCTTTACTGATCATGTGTTTCAGTATTCTATCCACAGAAAAGGCTGAGTTCCATCCAACAAACTTGTGGTGAGGTTTCAATGTCCCATGATTAAACAATCTGCAGTACCTATGTATTAATGCAATTATAATCTTCTGGCCTAATCTCATTGACTATAATCATCATCATTCTAAATGCTGAGGATTTTCTCTCACATTTATTAATTTATTAATTTCAAATCTGAAATGTTTAGACATTTCCAAGAAGCACTCATGCACTACAGACATAAAAACATAATTAAATAACTTCAGGCAAAATTGTAACATTATTATAAAGGGTTAAATGACTTGCCTCAATAAATATTAAAACAAAAGAGCAAAAAGAGAAGGTGATAAAGGACTATTTCTTTTAAGTAGATAGTTCATTTTTATACTCTACCTTTTCAGAGGGAACATGTTTTGGTTTTTAACATTAAGTTATAAACCAGGTGCACTATTGACTTCACAACAGAATAGAATATCTATCCAAGCATTAAATACAATTTCACTCTCTGCATATAAAGACAAAATTTTTTTCAGTCCTTACTCAAGCAAAACTATCTTTAGAATCAGTGGGAGTACTTACTAAATTAGGAATGAATTGGATTTAATAAACCCACAGCTGTGTCCATTTTACCGCTGCTTTTTTCCCCCTAGTATTCATCAAAATTTGTAATGTTAATTCTTTTGTATTACAAATATGATGAATAATTAAACAAGTGATGAATTTGACAGCTATTTTTCTGAAGTTCTTGTAAAAAGGTAGTATAAGTGGAGTAGTTTAGAAAATTCATATGTGAAGCCAAGAGTTAAAATTTAACATTCAATTGTATTTTCTTGTTTTTATGATGCCAACATATGGACAATATTTGAAAAGGAATAAAATCTAATAGATAGATAGATGGATAGATAGATAGATGGATTTCAAATGAATGAGAATCCAGAAATTTAAAAATAGAATGATGTAATTTTTAAAGTATGGTAATTGTGCCATGATGAAATTTGAAATCTTTCCATTTTCTAGTCTTTTATGTTTCAGAGTATACAGAGAAGTAAAAGTTTATGTTTTACTATTATTATGTTCCAAATGGTGAAGAGAAAAACGCTTTTGCATGAAAAATCCCTTCTGAGCTATCCAATGCGAGCAGTTTTAAATCAACCAATAGCAAACGTAAAAGTAAATACTTCTTTTGAAATTAAGATGATAAAAGGAGCATCTCTGAGTCAGACCACATATCTTCTCTCCAAACATTTGTATCTGCTGAAATTAGAACTTTTCTGCTCAGAGTGGTAGAAATAACTAGTGACAGAGCTGTGAAGAATAGATGTTTCATGGATGAGTAAGAAATACCTTGGGATCTTGTGATTCTCTCACGAGAAAAGTTTTTGTTTTTGTTGTTGTTATTTTGCCAGTCTTGGGTCTTGTACTCAGGGCCTATGCAATGTCCTTGGGCTTTCTCAAGGCTACAGCTCTACCACTTGAACACAACACCATTTCTGGCTTTTTTCTATATATGTGGTACTAAGGACTCGAACCAAGGTCTTCATGCAGTCAGGGCCTGGACACTGTCCTTGGGCTTTCTCAAGGCTAGAGCTCTACCACTTGAGCCACAGCACCATTTTTGGCTTTTCTCTCTGTATGTGTGTTACTGAGGACTCCAAGCCAGGCCTTCATGCATGCTAGGCAAGGTAGGCAAGTACTCTACGACTAGCCTAAACCCAAAAGTTTCGAAGTCAGTAGAAAGCAGGTAAAAGATTCAATCACCAGAGAATCTTCAACATCAATTTAATAAAATAAACATAGATTTAAAGTAATAAGCAAGGGTGGGAGGGTCGATGTCTGTAATGTTCATTACGTGGGAATCTAAGAAATGTTCATATGTTGACAACAGTCAAGGAAAAATATTTTGTGAGACCTCTTTTCAAAGCATAGCTGGTTATTTGCCATTTTACTCTTATCACACACGACCTAGGAGGAAGAGATTTTCCTCATATTCATTTATCTTTGTCTTAGGCGACATTTTATGTAGGAGTCAACATGTTTTTATTTTCTGCTTACCTGAGAATAAAAACAAGATATTATCCAAGTCAAGAGAAAAAAATACAAAAATACAGAAGAGATTTTTAATGGTATACTAAGGAATGAAAGACTACAATTGAGTTATGAACATATAGTCCAACTGGGCAGCAGTGACTTACATCTGTAACAGCAGCTACTCAGATTATTGAGATCTAAAGGTCAATGGTTTAAAGCCAAACTAGAAAGACAATTCTGAGAGACTCAATCTCTAATTACCCAGCAAAATATTAGACTATAGGCATGACTCAAGTGGGAGAGCACTAGCTGGGAGCAAAATAGTTGAGTTCCTGATTTCATGTCCTGCTAAGGGTACACACATGTCCACCCATGCACCCATGCAAATAAATACACACAAGTGTTTGGTGTATTTAAATATGTAGATTTTAAACAGCATGAACTGAAGCAATGGATAGCACAGTAGCCCAACATAAACAGCCTGAGATCCTGATTCAACTCCCAGTATCAAAAAGGAAACAGAGAAACAAAAGTAAAGAATTATATCTCTTATAAAAAAATATTGGGCTCAAGTGGTAGAGCTCTAGCCTTGAGGAAAGTCCAAGGACAGTGCTCAGGCCCTGAGCTCAAGCCCAGGACTGGCAAAAAGAAAAAAAAAAAAAGAAAAAAAAGAAAAACAATCCCTGTTTAGTACTTGGATGGGAGACAACTAATATTTGGATCGGGAGTTTGGCCTAGTGGTTAAAGTGCTTGCCTAGCACGCATGAAGACCGGGGTTCAATTCCTCGGTACCACATATAGAAAAAAAGCCGGAAATGGTGCTGAGGCTCAAGTGGTAGAGCTCTAGCCTTGAGAAAGTCCAAGGACAGTGCTCAGGCCCTGAGTCCAAGCCCAGGACTGGCAAAAAAAAAAATAATATTGGAACTCTGTATTAATTATGTAGAAAACACAAAGCTAATTCCTGGGCATATAATTTTACAAATAATCTTTATATCAATGAGTATTATATTTATTGACTATTGTATTTTATTATATTTATTAAATTTATTGACTAAGTATTCCATATAAAATATTTCAAAATCTTGAAACTATAGTGCTCATTATCATGATAGTGAAATCGTTCTCAGAGCACACGTCGCGTTGAAGGCTGTATACAAATAGAGGGTGAAGGAAGTCTCATGAGCAAGACAAATGAAGGTTACAACACCTTTCTGCTGAATGTTAGGAAGACTAAAATTTAGGACAATCTAAACTTCATAGAGAACATCCACAAAATCCCTGTTAATGATGTGAAAAAATGTGAAATGAGAAAGGAATGGGGTCTCTAGTATAATTTAAATTCATTTTTGTTATAATGTATGTTTTTTTGTTAGAAGCAGTGTAGTATGGTCTTATTTAACTTTGAAAACAATGGTTTAATATCTTATTTAGTGGTGCCACCTGCCTTTAACTGTTCTGGTATATGGCATTAAAATGGAAGACTAAAAAGAATATCTCTAAGTTCAAAGAGAGACAGAGAGACATGAAGCTTAGTACTAATGAGAGGATTACTTAGAAGATGTCAAGCTGTTTTAAAAAGATTTGTAATAAACAAGGTAAGAAAACATGCAGACACTGTCCTGCAACCACAATCATGGCCTGAAAGATCATAGGAATTAGTGTCATAATGTACACAAATCTTGTAGATGAAAATATTATCAAATATCAAAATAAGGGAGAAGTAGATTCCAAAAGCAGGGAAAAGTGCTTGACATATAAGAGTGACACAATTTTGGAATAGACTCACTAATTCTGGCTTTCAAATCTTTAAATAAACATCTCCAATTTTAATGGATAGTGCTTTAATTCAGATAAAGCATTAAAGAAAAACATAACCTCTCTCTTTTTCTCTTTCTCTTGCTTAAACACACACACACACAACACACACACACACACACACACACACACAACACTCAGGATCATGAAAAACAGACATGGGATGAGGACTGTAATACACTTGGAACCAGACATCATGAAAACGTAGAACAAATTTTAGCTAGATGTTATAATTTACAGAAGAGGTAATTTTTAGTAAAAAGAGTAAAATAGAACATTTTGAGTAGAGCCATAAAACTTTCACTGCATTTGAAAAGGAATAAGGGGCTAATAATAGTTTACTATGACCACACAACCTAAAGTCTAATAGGGAAAAAATCAATCTGTGATGAGACAATATTATTAGGACTTACATATGTTTACTTAGTTCAATAATAAGCATAAGATTATAAGGAGAAGAGGGAGAGACCAGTAAGAAAAGATTTTTGGAATACTATGCTTTATTATTCTCTGTTCTTAATAAATTTCTCTTAATTCCTTTCTTCTTTTCCAATGTATCGATTGTTCTGTGTCTGCCTGCAATGTTCTAATTTTCTCCTTATCAAACAGATTTTTAAAAAATTACCTTTTAAGAAAAGTGTTCAGTGACTTCTTTAGATAAAATTAATACTACAATTCATGCTGTGTCACCTCACACCTATCATAGTCTCATAATGAGTCTGTTTGACTTTTGTATTTGCCAGTGTTAACAGTAACATAGCTTGACCATGACATATCAGTGACAACAACCTCCTTGTGGTGGCGTTGTGATTTCAGCACAGAGAATAAGCCCAATGGACACTTACTGATTTACTAGTTGTGAAATTGTGACATAATTGAAAGCATTGAGAAGACGCCCATAATTTCTAGTGTCAATGGATAAAAAACTATTAAATTTATTCTAAGGTATGAACTTATAACTAACTTATTCTAAGTTAGCTAAGTTATCTCTTGAGAAATTCATATGTGAACACATTATACATTTACAGAAAGGAATCTCAGATGGATATAGGAAAAATTTTAGAAATCAGTACTAGTTTATGTAAGTGAGAAATGAAAACATTAAGTAAACACAAAGTCAAACTTTCATCTTTCAGAAATCCCAAAATATTCAGTATTGCCCAAGGAGCACAACTATCTAACAGCAGTTTTCAACTCTTAGTATTTCTGGTTAAATACAAGATGGATTTTTTTATAGTTTACCTAATTGTTTTCATTGCATAGACATGAAAAGTAACCACTGATTGAATGAAAACTTTTTCTCATAAAATTTGATATAGTTAAGCAAAAATAAATATACTTCATAAATTTCAAGTTGTTTCAGATAGTAGTATTCATAAGTAGGCTTATCCTATGAGTTGTTTTTAAAATTTTATTGTCAGGGTAACGTATAGAGGGGTTACAGTTACATTTGTCAGGTAGTAGGTACATTACTTTTTGAACATTGATACCCTCTTCTAGTGTTTTTCTCCCACTTTTCTCCTACTTTTCTTCCAGCCCTTCCAGTAATCTTGTTTTTCCCCTTCCCTACTCTATTTCAAATAAACAAATAAAGGTAACAAAGTCAGACACAGTAACAACATGAAATAAATTGTAAGAGGGAAAAAAAGAGAAAAGAAATAACTTCATATAGTAAGTGAAGTAAGCCAGGCCAAAAGAAACATAGGCTCCATGGTTTCCTTCTTTTGTCATAATCTACATCTAGGATTTTCCTAGCACTGGGTCACCATAGTTCAAAACCTATGTCAATAAGGCCATCTAGGATGAACTCCAGAAAAATGAACTCCAGGATATGGAAAGAAGAGATTTATCTTTGGGGTTGTTATTTTTAATGTGCTATGTGAAGTTATTTCTTTTTCCCCCTTATGATCTGTCCCCTGTTGTTAATATATTTGATTTTGGTATCTGGTGTATTAGTATTGCATATATGATGAGACAAAGGACAAATGTGTACCAATGAAATAGTGATATTCACACGATAGTATGTTGGAAATGAACTTTACAACTTGGGAGGAGGTGGGGGATAAGGAAAGTGGGAGAAAAAACATGGAAATGGGTAACAATGTTCAAAAAGTAATGTACTCACTAACTGACGAAGGTAAATGTAACCTCTCTCTCTACATTACCCTGACAACAAAATAAAATTAAAAAAAAAAGAAAGAAAACTGGCTTATTCACTTAGAATCATCTCCAATTCTAGACATTTCCATGAAAAGAACATAATCAATTCTTTATGAATAATAATTCATGATTTATATTTTTCTTTTCTTTTTTTTCTGTGTACTTGTTTATTTTCTGGATCTGCCTTTGAACTGAGATCCTATAAGTATGAGTTTCCAGAAGAGCTGTATGTTCACAGGTGAATTACAAACACCTAGTTTTTATACTAAATTTTCTTAACTTGTACACCAGTTGCAGGTCAACTGTTTCCATAGCTTGTCTGCTCTGCATAGTGTATAACAAACACACTTTGCAAATCCTCTATTATCTCTTGACTTTCATTATTTTGCATGAACCTGAAAAGTTGTAGGTAAAATTAAATGCTTCACACATTTATGCATGGTCCTCATTTAAGGGCTGTGTTGATCTTCTATCTTCATTCCTGTTTCAGTGTAGGTTCGGCTAAGTCAAGTCAATTTAAAAGAAATTAAATAAGAGGTAGTCATTCCAGTCTTTTGGTTCCAGTATCCAAAATCATTCAGTACATACACATGCAAGCTATGAGTCATTAACCATTCATGAAATTGTTGAAAGAAATAGAAAACGAAAAATTCAAAGATCTGCAGTTTTGTCAATGCTTGTTGGTTGAGATGTGGATGAAGTCTTACAAATATTTACCATTGTGTTAGTTATTCCCAATTTAAAATTCTCTGAATTAAAAGATTGTTTGCCAAACATTCGATTATCCAAGAACAGAATCAGAAGTCTGATTTAAGTCTCTTTACTGATTCTTATCAACTATGCATAGCTAAATTTGAAGCATCAATTGAAGGAAAAGCTAATTTGCTAACTTGCTGGAAAGAAATGAAAATTCATAGAGAAAATGAATATTTTATAACACAAAGGAATAATAATGATTGCACACTTTCTGACATGGATACACACCCACATTTCTCCTGTAGTCAGCAAGAATGAGGAAATATTCTACAAAAATAATTGGAATGCAAAGAGTATTTGATTAATATATATAGTTAGACTTACTGCCAATATAAAAAATGGCATGTTGGTGTAATATTAAATAAATTAGACTACACAAATTGCAATATATATCTTGTTATAATAAATTTTGAAAGTAAAATACACTTGATTTTAAATCAGATAATTTCTTTCAAACTTCCTCAAATATATTTTGTTAATGCACTATAAATTATAAGAATCAAAAATATTCCATAACATTTCTAACATTTTAATTATCTTGTAGGATGTGGCATTTAAATTTACCATTTCACCTCTTAATATTTTGATATCTAAGTAAACATCAGTGTTACAAAAGTTTAATGTCTGGACTTCAACTATGCTTAAGATAAAGAATATACAGTTTATTTAAAATACTCTGAGCCAAGAGTTGATGGCTAACTCTGCTAATCCTACCTACTCAAAAAGCTGAGGTCTGAGGATAGTAGGTTGAAGAGAATTTGGCACAAAATCCATGAGAATTCAATTAACCAGCAAGAAAATAGAAGTAAAGTTGTGAGGAGCAGGTATCTGGTGTATGGTAATTTATGCTTATATGAATTAGGGAAGGAAAGAGGAAAAACAAAATGGTGAGACAAAGAGTGAATGCACCAGCAATTCCCACAAGACAATCTGTTGGAAATGAACTTGACAAATTGAGGTGTTTGTAGGATAGGAAAAGTGGGAGAAAAATGTGTGTGAGGGGGTAATGTTCAACAAGAAATGGATTCAGTAAATTACCTGTATACCCTGATAATAAAATTAAATTTAAAAAAAATGCACAGGCCCATATTTCAAGTCCATATTGGCAAAAATAAATGCACAGATAGAAGGAAGGAAGAAAGGAAGGAAAAAAGAGGAAGAAAGAAATACAATTATAGGACTATCTTGGTGATTTTGTGGTTCAGTACAGTAACTTACTGCAAATAATCATAAATAATCTATAATAAATTTCAAAATGTGTAGAAAAGAAAATCCTCAACAAAAAAGGGGGTTATGTCTGAAGAAACAGAAAGGCATATTATGTTGACTTTACTAAGTTACATTTCACATTCATATTGTATCAACATGCTTTGCCATGTATAGGCAGACAAATAATCTGCTCTTATAAAAACATACAAATATTATTAATCTAAATCTGAATGTTTTATCAGGATCAAGAGAAAGTAAAACATGTCAAAAATTACATGAAAAAAATTATATAAATCTGTTAATTTAAAGACGTTAATAGTAACTTATAGTTTCCTTGCTAATAAAAATTAAAATCCCTTAAGTAGCTTTCAATATTCTGTAACATTGAGGACTGAGACAAAATATTTACTATTGAGAGGTTGGGGAAGGGAAAGCGGAAAAAACATGAGACAGGTATCAACATTCTAGAAGTAATGCACCCACTACCTGATGAATACAATAAAAAATATTTAATATTGAGGGGCCATGAGTTTAGCCTAGTGGTAGAGTGCTTGCCTAGCATACACAAAGAACTGGGTTCAATTTCTCTGTACCATATACATAGAAAAAGCCAGATGCAGTACTGTAGCTCAAGTGGTAGAAATTATCCTTGGGAAAGCCCAAGGACATTGGAAAGAGTGCTTACAATATCTTGTGCTATTGTTGTTATTTGTTTGTTTTGTGACAGTAATTAAAATGTCTTGTATTGCTGTTATTTATACGTTTGTGTTTATGTTTGTGTATGCTTTTAAGTTCTATTTAAGCAAATACCTAGAATTTTATAATATTTTGCTGATGATAAAAATTTTATTTGTGCTGATATAATTTATTTTAGCATAATTTTCATCTTAGGATTTGGGCATGGTGGAAGAGTAATGTACTTTCACCTTTTTTTGTTTGTTTGTTGTTTTGTTTTGTTTTGTGGGTCATGGGGCTTGAACTGGGCATGGGCACTGTCCCTGAACTCTTCAGCTCAAGACTATCAACTTACCCTTGAGCCAAGCCCCACTTCCCATTTTCTAGATGTTAATTGACAGTAAGAGTCTCAGATCCTTTTGTGCCTGGGATGGCTTTGAACCTTGATCCTCAGATCTCAGCCTTCTGAGTAGCTAGGATTACAGGCATGAGCCACTGCACCCAGCTTTCTATTTCCACCTGTTTTTAAGGTAAACTTTTGAAAAATGTAATGATTCCAAATGGTTCAGAACTCATTAATATTATTTTCATCGTTTTCATGCTGTTTAGCCACAAATAGAATACATAGTGATAATAGTAATGAAAATAATATAAACCTACATGAGTTGCCAAACAATGGAATCAAAAATCAATTTTAAATATAAACAACATATGAATAAGTTATTAATACACATAGTAACCTCTATTTACTATAGATCATTTAATCTCCCAACTAGACATAAGCAACCTAGGATGGTAAATAGTACATTTGTACTATAGTACAAATAGAGAGAAAATATATTTAAACCAATCAGGACTATTTATTTAAACAGTAAAATAATTTCATTTCTTTTTCAGAGCCAGTGATTGGCAGTAGATCTAGCACTTTTAGATTGGCTACTGCCAGCCCTTTGGTTATGATTTTGGTTTGGGCTGTAGTAGCAGTCCATGGTGTCCTTATACTTGAGATGGTTTGATGTCTGCTTCACGAATAGCTAGCTAGGATTATCGTTATGTGTCACCATGACTGGATTAAATTTTTTCTTTGTGCTATGTTCTACATATTCTTTTACAAAAGTAGAGGCATTATGATATATAAATTAATCCTTTAGAATATTTAAAATTTCTTTTAAATATAAGTTCTTAACACAATTTTCAGAATATACAAATTGCGTTTTAAGATGGAGAGGTTACAAAACAAGCAGTTCAATCTCTAAAATATATTTCTTCTCTCTTCCTCATTCTTGGTGGTTGTTTTATAAGACTACAGAATTTTTTAATACCTATGTGTCATGCTTTCACAACTATTTTATTTTATTGCCAATAACATTAAAATGTAACAGTAGTTTTCACTAAGAAGTCTTATGCAATCTATTAAATTTTTAAAGTTGAAAACTTGGCATTGGAAATTATTATATCTCTAAAACAAAATGTCAGATTCATTCATGCTGTAGAAAACAATTTTAATTCCATTTCTATAAACTTTGTCAGCCTATCAAATAATCACTAACCTGTTACATCTACTTAGGTACTGACAACTGAATTTACCATCTAAATATCTCCTCTCCTCTCTACCCATAGTACAAGATGTGTATGTGTGTGTGTATTTGTGTGTGTGTGTGTGTGTGTGCATGTGTGCTTTTGTTGAAATATACTTCTTTCATCACTGTCTTCTTGACTTCCAAATTACTCAAAAAGTCAGTCAAAACAGAATAAGGTCAAGAGCAAACCTCAAGCATGCCACCTAAGAATGTCCAACCATATGATTGGCTATTGTAAACTTTGCATCTGATAAGGGCTGTATTGTTTATGCTAAAACTGTTTTTCATAGCAAAATGTCAAATCAAAGTAAACTATATAGTTTAACACAGGTCTTTACTACTCTTTGAATCAAAATAAGGGGTAGAGCTGGAAGTATAGCTCAAGTCTGAGTGCTTACCTTGCAAAGTCAATGTCCTGAATTTAAACACTAGTGCCCCCAAAATATTTAGACAATATAGAAAAATAGAGGGATAGATTGAGTGATGGATAGATAAAAATAATAAAGATGAAAGAGGAATTTCATCAAGTATAAACTAGCAGAAAATAACAAATATCCCAACTTGATATTACAAACCTGTACCTGAAACTACATATATCATTAAATCCTTTTACTGAAATAATAGATTTCAAATAGCTATGTTTTGACATTGGCTATCTGGACACAAATGAAAATGACAAGAATAATCAGTGAAACAACTTTATGAAGTTATAAGAAGAGGTAAGGGGGCCGGCCTCTCACTATAAAGCAAATTATCCTATTGCTATTCATATAAATAAATAACTTAAATACATAAATAAATCCTATGCCCAAGAAAAAGAAGACCCAGTGAAGAACACAAATATTTACTTATTTTTAATTAAAATAATTCACAAAGAAAATTAGTAATAAGATAAAGGAACATTTTTGGTAAGACATAAAGTAGAAATGTTTTCAAAGTACATAGGATATTTACATATCTATCCCAAATATAGCAGAAGAATAAAGCATTTAAAATATCCTAGTTGGGGCTAGGAGTTTGGCCTAGTGGTTAAAGTGCTTGCCTAGCATGCATGAAGACCCGGGTTCGATTCTTTGGTACCACATACATAGAAAAAAAAAAAAGCTGGAAGTGGTGCTGAGGCTCAAGTGGTAGAGCTCTAGCCTTGAGAAAGTCCAAGGACAGTGCTCAGGCCCTGAACTCAAGCCCAGGACTGGCAAAAAAAAAAAAAATATCCTAGTTGGAGGAAAAATATCTAATATATTTTTTCAATATACTTAGTAAGAAGTTATATACCGGATGTTCTAGAAACAAAATTCAAATATATCTTGAACAGTTTTCATTGTGTTATATATAACTCAAAGAGAATTGAAGATCCATAAAATAGTTTATGAATGATTTGGGTTCACCCCTTGAAGAAATAGGAATACCTAAAAAATAAACACAAATAACAAATATTTTACATGATTCAATATTTTATATTTTTTAGAATTTTTCTAAAGGAATAAAACAATGCATCCAAAAATTTTCAGAGCTGCAAGACTGTTGTAAAGACACTTTTCAAACTCTCAATTATCAAAAAGGAAGTAATTGCAAAATGAAAAATGAGGATAGACTAAGGACAAAGTCCCAGAATTGAATTAAATGAAAAATTAGGAAAAACCGTACTGGAACTGAAGCTTAATAAATATTGTAACAAAGATTAAAGAAGAAAAAAACCACAAATTTTAAGTTACTGATTATTTAGCTAATTAATCTGAATTTGCAAACCAATATCTTAAATTGTTTAAAATATCTTATGCTGATTGGTCAATTAAGTCTTCTGCATTCTACTCTAATTTAAAACAATTAATAGTTGTTATTAGAAAGCATAATGAAAAAGGTTTAGAGAATTGCTAAGAGCACAAAACTTGACCTCCTATATTTCTCTATTACATGAGGAAATTAATTGCAAAATCAATTCAATTATAGTTACATTATGTTAAAACTGTAATTCAAATACAAATATAATTTATAGTATTTGTGGGGAAAGGAGGATATAATTTTAGCTATTGAGCCATAGAGTATTGTGTCAAAAGAACAGAAATGCTATTCCACACATTGTAAATGCTAGTCTTGTATTGAAAATTAGGAACAACTTAGCACAAATACAAGGCTATGCAAGAATGCACAAACTCCACTCCATGTGCTTTTGACTGTTCAATGACAGATATGTGAAAGATTGGGGAAGATAAAATAAAAAGAAATTTCAGAGCAAAAATAATTCAAAATGAACTATATAATCAACATAAACAGAATGAAAAGGCAAAACAAGCATGCACACATCAAAAATAACATGAACTAATGACAAACAGAATCTTGAAAAATAGGTGAATTTTTTCAAACTTTATCAAGTATGAATGGATGAAATTCAGTTTGTCCTACTTCTATTGGGACATCCAGATACTCCTCAGACTTTTGAGTTACTCAAACATCTAAGATCATGTGTAAGATGCAATTTCCTCTACAGACTAGATGAATCCTCATAAATGTTATTATCAGACGTAAGAGTGATTTCAAGAATAGTGGGAAATGTAACAGAAGGCAAACAGGCATCAATAGGAAGAAAGAATGATAGTAATTTTAAAATTCATATTTTGAGGTTATAAATCCAAAACTTGCCAGCTGGAAGAGAAATACCAAAGGAGATTTGGCCAAGAGAAAGGAATGTGAGAAGTAATGAAATCAAGCATATTATCAATACGGCTTTCCGATTTGTTACAGAGTTAGAACCATATTGGTAAATATAGAGTTGACTGGATTTGGAGAGAGATAAAAATGGAATTTTCTCTTTTATTTTTGCCAATCCCAGGGCTTGAACTTAGGGCCTGAGCACTATTGCTGGGCTTTCTCAAGGCTAGAGCTGTACCATTTGAACGACATTTCTGGCTTTTTCTATGTTTGTGGTACTGAGGAATCGAACCTGGGTCTTCATGCACTCTACCACTAGGCAAGCACTCTACCACTAGGCAAGCACTCTACCGCTCCCTGCCCTAAAAATGGAATTTTCCTCCATGAAAAAATTATCAATAATAGTTTTTTTCTTTTTTCACATTTCAATGGGGTTGTTTTGTTATAACTAAGTTTGATATATATATATATATATATATATATATATATATATATAACCATTTTTGGTGATTTATTTGAGATCTACACTGCCTGAAAACTCAACATGATGGTGGCAACAGATCTATAAATGGTTAAAGAAGGTGTGTCTGGTCTGCACTCTCCTGCAGGACCTCAGTTCTCTGTTTGGGAAAGACCAGAGTGATGCTCTGACTTCCAGTCACAGTCATTATTCCATCTTACAACTAACACAATTCTTACCTTGCCTTCCTTTATAATAGTGTTCATTAAAGTATATGAAAATCATTTGGTAACCAACTTCCTTTTCCATTAGAATCAAATGTGAAATCTTCAAATACATAACTATATTATTCAGCTCTTTATTAATCTATCAATTCCACAGTTCTAATAATAGGATTAAATATAGGAGCTTAATAAATGCTACAAGAAATGAAAATGTCACAGAAATCCTAATGAAAGTTAAAATTTACATTTTCTTATTTCAGTTGACATGTTAGAAAATACTTGGGGAATTAATAAAAATGATACTGATTAAGAGATATGGTAAAATTGGAGATCTCAAATATAAACTATAAAGCAAAAGGTATATATTGATAAAAATATTACCTAAGGAAGAAGGATATTAAGAAGTTGGCTTCTGTCTGGCATAAATATTTTTGTACAACAAGTATTATTGATATATTTAGTAAAAAAAGTTTGTCTATTTGTAATGTAATATCAAGATAATGTTTTTAAATTACCATAATGTATTTTTATTACATAATTTAAAATTTTGAAAAATATTTGATAAAAGTGGGAATAAATTCAAAAGCAAAAGGTGAATTATATAAAATAATGTTTAATATACTAACTTTAATATTTTTCTTCAAATAAATTTTTGAAAAAGTGATCCAAATGCCCTACTAAAACAAGAAGATAGGAGCATAATTTAATATTTCTTTTTAAAAGTTCTCAAGATAGAAAGCCAAAACAAACGAGTAATAAATTTAAGTAGAAATAACATAAAAATTAATAGTACCTACAGTTACAATTTTATTCCTAGAAAAAATATTATCATAGAGCACTGCTGACTCATACATCTATTTCTAGCTTCTCAGGAAACTGGGATCTGAGTATTTTGTTTCAAAGACAGGCAGGGCAGAAAAGCCTTTGAGATTCTTATCTCCATTAACTAGCTAAAAGCAGGAAGTGGAGCTGAAGCACAAGTGATAGTGCTCTAGCCTTCAGTAAAAAAGCTCAAGGAAACTCTTGGCCCAGTACTACTGTGTAAGCCCTATATTAGAGAATAAAAACTATATAGTTATGATGACTTACAAAAATATCAACAAATCAATTAGCAGCATTATTCTTAAACACAAATACAATCAAAATATCTGATTTGATGAATAGATAGTCATAAAAACAGAACTATGCAAGGAAATGATTTCAAAACTATGATTTTCATGTTTCAAATTTCCAAAACTGAAAATGGAAATAATCATTAAGCAGTCGAGATAAACATAAACAAATAGTAATAAACAGAAGAAGGCCAACTAGGGTAAAACTGGAAGTTTGGACACAGATCAGATGGTTAGCATAGGTATTCACTGCAACAGAGAAAAACTCTGTGTGTGTGTTTGTGTGTGTGTGTGTGTGTGTGCATGTGTGCACACAGGTGCCTGAGTGTGTGTGCATCTCCAATAGTATTATTTTCACCAAGACACTGGAATGACGTGAAAACAGACATTTATAACTTGAGATACTGTATAATTAAATCCACTATATAATCTTTGACATATAAATGCAATTATTTGGGCCAGGTGCTAGTAGCTCAGGCCTCTAATCCTAGTTACTCAGGAGACTGAAATCTGAGGATGACAGTTCAAAGGTAGCTTTTAAGAAATCTCCAGCAACTTTTCCAAAAAATGTGAAACTCAAAATGTAAACTCCAGCAACTCCAAAACAAACAAGAACAACAAAAAACACCCAAATTCTTGCTTAGCAGATTAAAATTTTCATAACAAATATTTCTAATCAAATTTGAGTGTGGAAAACATCCTGAAGGAACTTATTTTTGGCAAGAAATGTAATTTTTACCAAGCCTGAACAATTTAAGAAGTACTTATTGTGATGATAATGAAGATACTAATATATTAAAATAGCTGTTATTAGCTAAATGAAAGCACCTGGGCTATGTACTCAGAATTGAGGCGATGGTGATGATAATATATTTTTGCATGTGTGTACACATTCACACACACACACACACACACACACACACACACACACACATATGATTCCAAAGATGGAGCTGGCAACATTCAAAATTGGAAGTGAGATTTGGGCAGTAGTGACTAATTTTTCCGAGTACAGGTTTTGAGCTTAACTAAATTAATGAAATCAATTAATAGCAAGCTAATTCATTTCCAAAGTGCATACCATATTCTGGTGGTCAAATGCTATGTTAAGGACTGCTGGGTATACTGAGTCACTTAAAGGTGAGTGAGCTGGCAGCCATGGCTCACGCTTGTAATTCTAGCTACTCAGGAGGCTGAGATCTGAGGATCAAAGTTCAAAGCCAGCCCAGGTACTAAAGTCCATGAGACTCTAATCTCCAGTTAACCTCTAGAAAACTGGAAGTGGGGCTTAAGGCAAGGGTAGGGCGGTAGCCTTGAGCAGAAGAGCTCAGGGACAGAGCCCAAGAAGAGTTCAAGCCCCATGACTCATAAATTAAATAAATAAATAAATATAAATAAATAAATGTATGTGAGTGAGATATCCCCTTTGCGAGTAAATATCATAAACTGAGGGAAGTTACTAATTTTGTTTGCAGTTCAAAGAATATTATCTTCCATGGAGTCTGGATTATGTATAAAAGAGGATAGCATTGATATATATACGAGATGGTAACTTGTGTATATTATATTTCTTTAAACTTTTTTGGTTTATCAAGAGGAAATATGTAAACCAAACCTCATGTATTAAAATGCCAAATAATTGTAACATGACACATATTTCTAAAATATGCTTCTTTATTTTCATTTTGAGAGCAAACTTTAACTTAATAAAAGATTCTGCAAAACATACCCAAAGACTAAGTTGAGACTTGCCTCTGCTCATATATTAAGTCTACACTTTTTGAATTGTAACAACTTATATTTATCTTCATCTTGCAGCATACAAAAATATTTCTCTTTATAAGTCTTTTTAAAAGTAGAACTATCCTCAAGAATTATTACAATCTCTACTTCCTATTTCTCTCCAAGTCTATGGAATTATATTTGAGAATAAAGAAAGACACAATGGTGAGAAACTGAGAGTATATCCATTTGATTTACTATAATAACTAATCCTTTAATGTATCTTGTAACATCCTATTTTGCTGATCCATTCATCCACTGTGGGGCATCTGAATTGAGTCCATAGATTGACTATGGTAAACAATGCTACAAAGAACATAGCTGTGCAAGAAATAGTGCTGTGGCTCAAGTGGTAGGGTTCTAGCCTTGTGAAAAACCCAAGGATTGTGCTCATGCCCTGAACTCAAGCCCAGGACTGGCAAAAAAATAATAATAATAATATAATCTATTTATTAAAACGCTGTTCTACACACAGTTTCCAAATCAACACAAAACACAGGGAATGCAGTAACTTTCACTGCATCCTTATATTTCTATTTAATTACTTTCTTGCTTTCTCTTTGTTTGATGCTGATAATTAACTCAGGGAGTTTTTCAGGTAAATCATGAAAGAAGAAAAGACTGAGTAACTGGGAGGAGTTCTGAGGCAGCAATTCAAAAGAAAAAAAATGTTTCTCTAAGAAGCACCATTTGCTGATCACAAAGGGTTACATAATTGTGCTTAACTATTACAGAAATACATCTGGGATCTATGTCAATACTAGTTAGACTAGTTAATATCAGTCGGGTGAACAGATGGAAGTCAATAAACATTTTAACTGAAAATAACACAGGAAAATTTACAAGAAAAAGGAGGAACACTACAAAGGAGTAGATAACACCAGCAAAGCCTTTCATTGGACAGTTTCATCCAATAGCTACAGGATAGTAAACTTACATGGTATAGGATGTACTGCTTTAGTAGACATGATATGTAAAGAAGAGCCATATTAACTACAATAATATTTCTGTAAAGTCTGTTTCAACTGAAAGATTTCTTCATCTAGACTAGAGGATTGGACCTTCATGTTCATATACTCAAAGTCTAGGCAAATATGTGATATACATTGATCAGATCCTTATAAATGACTGATAGTCCAAGAGGGCTGTGAGTTCACAATTGATAAATTAGCCTCTGTTCCTATTTTTGAAAATTCATCATTTCCACAACACTCAATTGAAACTAATGCTATTCAAATTCTAGGCAAACTAAACTCTTGCCTCTTACTAATAGAAAATGATAGAAATAATTAAGCTGAGATTTACATGAAATAGCAAACATCTTGACTGTGAAAGACATTTTCCAACTTCCTGTCATGTTTGTGAATCTTTTGCTTTTGAATCCCATAATTATGAAGTATTTTTAAAACAAGAATTGTTTTTCATTAATTTTGCCAAGGATCTAAAAATAAGTAATGATCTTCATGCTACTTAAACTATGAATTTCTAAGGATTCACATGTATCTAATATTTAAAATTTAAGTTCAAAATGCTATTTGTGATATTATTCTATCAATATGCTAATGAAAATTACCAACCTTATAAGTCATGAGCATTTAGAAAACCATCTTAAAAATGATTTTAAGGGGCAGGGAGCATGGCCTAGTAATAGAATGTTTCAATTCCTCTGTTACCACATACAAAGAAAAAGCTAGAAGTGGTACTGTGGTTCAAGTGGCAGAGCTCTCTAGCCTTGCAAAAGCCCAAGGACAATTCTCAGACCCTGACTTCAAGCCCCAGGCCTGGAAAAAAAGAATAAAATAAAATAAATGATTTTAAGATTGTGTTTGACCTCTTTTTGAAAGATTTTACAGACAAAAAGCATTCCAGTACTAGTAAGATTTATAGATAAAAGTGTTTTGTTTTTTGTTGTTGTTTTTTTTTTTTTTTTCCAGTTCTGGGGCTTATACTTAGGGCCTAGGGTTTATTTTTGAGCTTTCTCTAGGCTAGCACTCTACCACTTGAGCAACAGCACCACTTCCAGCCTTTTTCTTTGTATGTGGTAACCAAGTAACTGAATCCAGGGCTTCATGAATGCTAGGCAAGCACTCTACCACTAGGCCAAACTCCTGGCCCCCAGTAAAGATTTTCTTAAAAGCCATCATACACATTGAAAAAGAGTTGTATCTGCTACCCCTGAGCTTGCCAGCAGGTCTATAGAAAATTTCATTTGAAATAATTTATTATCTTCATTATCTTAAAAACTATGCATGGCTTGAATATGGCACACACAACAGCCTGGATGCAATTTGTTTACACAAAACAGTTGAATCAGTTCAGCTGTTTTGTTTTAGAATTTAGCTGAAAGAAATCACTAAATAGTATTTCTTGTAGACCAGTTTTGTAGTTTTTTATTTCCAGATTTCATTCTACTTACTTATTTTGCCAGTCTCCTAATGTTGATCTGAATTTCATAAAGGACAAAAAGTACTAATTACAACTGAAAATATATTTTGTCATCTGCAGAAATATCTAAAATAACATAAAGTATAAAATTTGAACAAAATATTAACCAATTCCACTACTCTAGAAGGTGGGTCAGGAGCCTCCAGTAAAGATTATCATATTTAAAACTCTGTTTCTAGTAAACAAAACTAGTCAAATTAAATCATTAAATAAACATAATTGAGCAAAGTTGAATTTAAAATGTATATTTTTATTCAAGACTATGCTGTATATTTAATAGGCTGTATAAATTCTGTTATTCTTTAAATTGCCTATTAAGACTGTTTTTTTTTATTGTTGGGATAATGTATACAGGGGTTACAGTTACATTCCTCAGGTAATAGGTGCATTATTTCTCACACATTGATACCCCTTCTCATGTTTTTGTCCCCATTTCCTTCCCCCACCCCTCAAGACTCTGTTTTATCTATATTATTACAGTCTTGTTTCCATATCTTTTTACACAGTTATTTTATAAAGCATTGTTTTGCATCTGATCAGGAAGGATTTGGGCAGTGGTAGTATGATTTATCCTTTCAAGGAAGTCTACTCCCCAAAGCCAACTAGGACTAAAAACAGTGGCTGTTAGGATAGGGTCTAAAAAGGAAGAAACTTCAAGAAATGGGGAACATAAAGAATGGTTTGCACTGTAGTGTGCTAGTATTTCATTTCTCTGCCCAACCCCTCTTTTATTTGAAGATGACACTCACCTGAAATAGCCATTGTAGATAGAAGAATGCTATGTTCACTTTCTCAGGGTTAAATCAATTTATTTTCTTCTGCAAATAAATATAATGCACATTGCATAACTACTAGAAAATAATTGACATGTGTTGTAAGAACACTTTCTTCTAAATCAACTGAACAATAAGTTGAAGGTATCAAACCTTTCAATATTATTCATAAGCATTCTTAAGAACAGACTATTTTATGTATGAAGTTAATAAGCATTTTACACTGATGAATTTTACTTGAAAGGAGAGCACTGGGTTAAAAATTTAAGGGTTGTTGGTTTCAATTCTGTCTTTTGCACTTACTGCACTAGTTGCATATTTTTTATCATGACATCTCTCACATATTTAGGGCTTGTCTCAGTAATTTGTGTATAAAAGTAGATACTACTAGTATACTTTTCAGTCAGAATCACTAGAAGAAGAATAAAATTAGAATGGTTAAGGGAAAGACACTGGAATTTTGAAACTAACAAGCTGGGCATGTGTTACCTGAACTGTGGGCTGGTTACATAAGTTGGTTATCAATCTTAGGTAAAGCATCAAGATCTCAGATATTCTCTTTAAAATAAGTGGTTCAAAGGATTTTGAATCCATATTTTTATTTGACTTAGACATTAGCTGAAACAGTAATCCAGGCAAGGTTTTGCTATCTCCGCTGGCACTCAAAAAATAATAGCCACAAATTATTTTGCAAATTGGGATTATAATTTGTGCCTAGGCTCCCACACTTGTTTGAGATTCAAATCAGGAAAATATGGGAAACAACTATTGTGTGAGTTTCTAATTATACTTTAGATATTGAAATTAACATTTCCCTTAAATATAAGGGAAAGATGCAAGAATTTTATCCTAAGACTTGCCCTAAAATGTCATAATGCCCCATGATTTTTCTGTAAGCTGGCATTTTTGAGCATCTTCCTGAAGTCAATAAGATAAATTTATATAATGAAAAGTTAATGAAGGAATCTTTGTTATTAAAAATTATTTAGGAATTGACAGAGACACCTCCAAGGAATCCATTTCAATTTGCAAATTTCCTTTCTAGAAGTACCTAAGCCCTTTTACTTTAAATCATCACAATCTTCCTTTAAATTACTACCATAATGCAAAGAACGAAATTTATAATTTTGAACATTATGAAGTTAAGCTTTTAAGGGAATCACTCACTACTTGTTATATATTTCAGTCACTTTCTAAGCATTTCAACTCGTCAAATTTAGTAGCTTCATTATCTTTGCAAATTTCACTCCCATGTCTAAAACACATGCTACTTAGATTAATCATTTAACTGAAGATACCCATTTAATATTATATTATAGGTTTTTCTTGCAGTATTAATAACTATAAGATGCATGATTATTTCTATGGTTAGAAGTCAAATGACAAGTAATGTGAAAATATGCTGATCCAAAAGCAGACTAAAGAAAAGGACAAATTTTATGTAAATATCAATTAATCTAAGAACCATAAGGAAAATTACAGATTTTCTTGTTTTAAAAGGACACATATAAGAAGTCACATAGAGCTTCTTAGAAGTGAGTAAAAAACATAAGGCCTACTCATCAAAGGTTTTTCTAAGATAGGAAAACAATCTACATTTTGGTTTTATTTGTTGATTTGTGATATCAATAAATAAATATCTTTTACTGAAAATATGCTTATTCATATGATGTATATATTAGTCACAACATATTTTCATTCCATAATTATCTTTTTGTCTTAAAGCAAACCACCAGTTATGGTTTATTTTACTAGAAATGTATCTGAATTTATGGTCTCAGAGGGTAGACATTTGTAGTTGTCTGTCTTTGTTGGTATTATGTGATCTAATTGCAATAAAATTGATAAGATAGTAAACAAAACTTTGAATAATATCTTGAATACCTCATAATCTAGTCTTATATCTAGCATTTATGTTCATCTCATTGTAACCTAGCCTAAAAACACTTATCTATTTTAGACAGGCTTACTTATTCTATAATGTATGAGTAGTGAATAGGCTGATATTTAAGGACCCTTCTAACTTTACTCACATGATTTTTGACAAGGTGAATGAATAAACTCTTGCAAGTACATTAATCTATCGATATTAGACGAAACCATTGCCAAGACAGAAGGGATTTTAAAAAAAATCCAGGTCAGCAACAGGGTAATATTTTTCAGAATGGATCTGCCCTTGATTCAGAGAGCCAGAACTAGAAAGTAAATGTGTGAAGGTGATAAGTAAAAATCTTCAGAGTATTTCTCAGATGTGTAATAGCCTGGGAACTTAGCCAAAGTGAAATAATAGCTAGTAAGAATAGCCTACTGTTAAAGAAATCTTCAGGTTGTTTTGTTAGCGATGAAGTGTGTGGGAATTCATACTAAGTTAGTACATCCGCATTTATTTTAATAATATTAATAACAAATACATGACTACATACATGATTTACATACAACATAAACAATGAACACAAAGGTAGTCTAATATTCTCTTATATAAACAATGAACACAAAGGTAGTCTAATTTTTTTTATATAGGCTAAAAAACCCAAGTCTTAGGATATTTGAGTCACTAGTACAAAGAAAATTGCTGGCAGAATCATTATTTTCCTTTCAAGTCTTAGAAGTTGGAGAGCCCTTGTTCTTTCCACTCCACTAGAATGATTCCGAAAAGTCAGACTGTACCAGCATTTTCTACATAGTTTGGTGAAATCCCAAATATCTGTGCCTGACTATCAGACAGATATCTGATGCAATAGTTCCCTTTTAGAATTTGTGATTTTTAGGCTAGTTTCAAGCTTATTGCATTTGTATTATCTTCAAGTAGTTGTAGAAAACAGTTTCAACTCAACCCATCAGTTTGTGAATACAGTGTTTCTTAATCAATGAAACCCCTCTCATTCTTCTCCCAGCCCCATCCTTTCTGTCAGTCAACCTACTTCCAATTTCACATATGAACAATCAATATTGTAACTTCATTCATCAACTCTACTTTTGACAACACATGTTCTACCTTCCTTTAACTCATTTTGTTAAACAATTCATTGTTAAAAGGAGTTATACCATTAGAAACCCCCACTAATGTGCCATATATTCGGTAATATATTTGTATGTATATTCATACAACTCTGCACACATGTATGTATATATATATAGTTGTACTTCAGATCTAATTTCCACCGGTGATGGAAAAACATGAATCCTTTGTTGAGACTACTTGAAAACTACTGCAGTACAAATACGGAAGAGCCACTAGAATAATGTTGTAGTACCCAATGTCATGTGATTAGCACTGAAATTCCACTTATTTAGCCACAAGGTATAAGAAGTTTATGAATATAGACCGTTTAGAGGTGATTTGGGACAATGAGTATTGTGTGTGAGAAACTAGGTATCTTCCATCTGCTCCAAAGAGCTTAGTTGATGGTAGGCAAGTCATTTGAAGGCTGTAACAGCATCTTAAGCAAAGGGGAAGACTGTATTAGCATAACATGGTGAGTTCTTGAAGATATCCACTAAATATTTGTCCGTGTTATGTAATAACGTGCTATTTCTAATGAGCATAAGAACCTCATGAAGAACCACATTCTGGGAAAACAATTTGTGGGCTTGGAGATAGTTCTTCATGAAAAATCCAACATCTCCCATTTGGTGACTCTGATATTGAAAAGATGCATTTCATAATCACAGTGTTTATTCTTTCCAAGACCTCATTCAAAATCTACCTAGGAACTTTTAATGTTTCCATAAAGTACAAACTATCTGTTATTGCCAGTAAAGACAATGGGGGAAAAAAGAGACAAAGCAGAAAAATTAATAAGGCAATGAAATAGCTTTACACTTTATTTGTAGCTTATGCAGTTTTAAACTTCGTCTTCTAGTCAGTTTGCTTTCAACATTCCAGATCTTGGAATTTCAAACAAAGTACATAATGTAATGTATTCTGAAGTAGTCATGTTTTCAAAAAAGATTTTTAAGCATGTTGCTTAGTACTTTATTTTCCTAATTCAAGTTATTTTCCTAAACTTTCCACAATATTGCAAATGTTTCATACTTGAGAGCTTTTACGAAGTAGAGGAAAGTCCTTCTCTCAGAACACAGAAGTTGATGTGAAGAATGGAAAAGTTGAGTTTCTTTCACTTATTTGCAATTGAAATCTAACGCAAGCATTTTAACATTAAAGTTTCTTTCCACATGAGTACCCTGACATTTTAAACAGGTCTATTTCTCTTACTATTTTCTTCTTGTTCTTTTATCAGATGTTGCAATAAATTTGATATATATGTACAACCATATCAATTTCTGTCCCATTTGCTGCAAGTTTAGTTTTGTTTGTTTCTGTATATTCCAAATGTTGTGTTCAGAGAAATGACATATGTGTTTGAGTATGTGTGTGTGTGTGTGTGTGTGTGTGTGTGTGTGTGTTACATTTATTCAGCTACCCCACAAATAGAAAAACTAATCATGGCTGTATTGTATTAACCACTGAAACAAAACCTGTGCTCTCCTACTTAATGGATTAAGTAGTTCTAACCTTGTAATTTTTTTTCTCTTTCAAGGTTCTCAAGGGAACTGGCATCAGGTTTTCAAGTGCTGAGACTTAGTCCTTAATTATTTCTGCTTGCATACAGATTCCAACCAGGGTGTAATACAGCACCTTCTCCTAGTCCCTCATGCAGACTCAGGAAAGTGCTTGCTGCAAAAGGACATTCCAGTTAGCTTTTTGCACAGGGAAGTAGAAGCTTCAGAATCAGGGACTCTTTCAAGCCCTATCTACCTTGGCTATTGGGTTGGTTTATTATCTCAGGGTACATGACATCCTGGGATAGGGAAAGGAACACTCAGATTCCCCTGAACTGGTTGATTCTGTCTTAGATTGCCTGGTTACTATTCTACAACACACAGCAATGCCCCCTCCCCTGCATGCTCAGGTCCTCTGTGGACCACACGAGGGGGTGTTAAACCTTTTAGACCATTGAAGTTATCTTGTTTCATTCTCTGTCCCTTTTCCAAGAGACCTACTTTCTTAGACACCTCGACGTACTTTCCCATCTCCCCCAACCCCCAGGGGTGAGGGGGAGGGCTGCACTCCTGTTTGCTTTGACCCCAGTGGCCCAAGCATAAGAAGGAAGGTGTTAGGTCTCCTTTGTTTGTTCCCTCTGTGAGCCTTCTGAGTACCCAGAGTAGCTCTTAGAAGTAAAGTTCTGTGAGTAAAGGGCAACACTGCAGTCTGCTCAGAGAAAGGGTGTTTGTGTCTCGCCTGGCAGTTGTGATAGCAGCAGCCCGAGGACCATCTAGATGGCAGAAAATCAACCTACAAGTGTTTCCTCCTCTTATGCATCCCTACTCCAGGGCTGCCTGAGAGCCTCTGGGAGTCAAGCTATTATCCTTCCTCCTAGCAAAATACAAGGGCACGTGCATGCTTGGGCAGGCACATATGCAGTCATGAGCAGATGCAAGGACACACGAGCGCACACACACGTTACTTCAGGAGCCACTTCAGGCACTCAGTTTCCGCCTAGCTTGATTCATTAACACAAATTTGGGGAGTCTGGATTTCTAGAAGGGACTCACAAATATACCCAGAGGGAAAGACAACTCTTGAAACTCAAGTGGGGAGGGGACCCTTGGCCTCCCTCCCCCAGTGGGCAGTGCTAGCCCTTATTTAGCCTAGAGGGAGGGGAGTGGGATGGTGAAGGTCATCTAGCCTTGGGTTGATTTGTTGTTCTTGTTGTTTAGTTGCTTGTTGTTGGTTTTTCAGCTTTGTGTTGTTTTCTAAAGATGTATCAATAACTTCACACCACCCACCCCAGCTTGGAAAAGCTCTGTAGGGACTTATGCAGCTGTGTGTGTGTGTGTGTGTGTGTGCGTGTGTGTGTGTATGTGTGTGTGTGTGTGTGTGTGTGGTCTGTTTTCCTGACATGTGCAGTGGGACTGTCATCTAGTAGGTGGATGAGTGTTTCAGTCTTGGCCAACAGGAACAGTGTTAGAAGCACCCTGGGGAGGCTAGGCTTAGGCGCCAGGCTCCACCCCTGCAGGGACGAGGCAAGCCGGGCCTGGCAAAATTCGTTGTGGATGAGGCTTCATCCACTAGCTGTCCCCAGAAGAGCTCCAGGACAGGAGTATTAGGTCTCAAAGCGGTGGTTGGTCCTGGCCTCTGGGGCCTTCAGCGCATATCAGGTGTGCATGCCCACAGGGTCCCCAGAGAAGCCCATTAACAGTGTAGGAACGCTACTAGGATTGCACTATGAACAGACAAGTTGCAGCACTGGTGACTCCAAAGCCTCTCCCTCTCCCTCTCCCTCTCCCTCCCCCGCTCCCTCTACCTCCCCTCTCCCTCCTCTCCTCCTCTCTATCTACCTCCTACCTCTTCTTCCTCTTTTTCCCCTTCCCACCCTCTCTCTCCTTTTTCCCTCTCTTCCTCTCCTCCCTCTTTCTTTCCGTCCCTTCCTCCCTCCTCTCTGTCTCCCTCTCTCTGGACTTGGATCCAGTGAAAGTAGCCTCCCACACCACGGAATCTTCAACCCCACAACCTGCACAGCAATTTCCTAGATTTTGAAACGGACCCTTTCAGCCCCACCCAAGAGGCGCAGGCCTAGTACCAACCACTTTTACCTCCCACCCGAGGGGGGGGGGTTGTTCCTGGAGACGCTCTTTGTCATAGTGATTTCTCAATGAGGTGACAGGGAGGAGCGGTGGAAATGATCCTCCCGCGGTAGAATTCTCCGGGCTGGGGCTGCTCACGTGGGAAAAAAAAAAAAAAAAAAAACAGGAGCTTTGGACTTCCTGAGCTCTGGCCCTAGATTAGAATGTAGAATGTAGATGCCAATGTGCTAAACCTTTGAAAGCACTCTCGGATCTCAGCTTTACGGTGGGCCTTGAGCTCAGAACTAACAGTATATGTGAGACAAAAAGCAAGCAGGAGCCGATTTCAGAACCAGGCACTGCAGCATTCTTGGTGTTCATAAAACCATGAGGCTGAGGTGAAATCAAAATTAAGAGTGAGGAGGTGAACATGAAAAATAACCAAAATTGGCATCCTGCAGACATCTGGGCGATGATCTAGAGCACACAGGACCTGGGCAAGTCTCTCAGATTTTGAGGGAGGTCCACATTCTAAGTCTTGAACGTAGGAGCTATCTTCCAAGAGTCAGGTGGTGACAATGAAGAACTTTATTACCATCAAAGTATTTATAAGGCTTGTAGAATATGGATTGAACAGGACCAAAGAAAGACTACTTGGAGCTTTTTCTACCCAAAGTCTCCAAAGCTGAAGTATGCACAAGAGACCCTTTACTTCAGTCTAAATGATAGGCGCAGGGAATCCAGGGGAGGGGTTGCACTGTCAGTCCTATTAAAAGCAAATCCTCAGATACATTGTATTTGGAAAATTCGGGAGGTGCAGGCAGCCAGGCTGAAATTGCTGGCAACTAGGCTTCATCGGGTTTGTCAGTCTGGCAAGCTTGCCCGCTCCAGAAGTCTCCAGCTTTTGTGCCCCCAAAATGTTTTGGCTCAACAGGTATCAACAGGGAAACTCACACTTAACCCCTGGTCATCTTCTGGAAAGAGACACTCCTGTATATCTATGTCTATATCTATATCTGTACCCCCACCTCAACCAGAGCTGCTGGCTCCCTTCATCTACCCCACAGAAGCCCAAGTCTAGCAGACCAGCGGCCATCCATTAACCACAGACTCGGGTGAGGAGAGTGGAACTAAAATGTGTGGCTTTCACAGGAGGCCTTGGAGATGGAAAACCCCTGGTGAGCAACACACTGAGAGACTCAGAAGTGTAGTTGAACACTTTAAGCTGAGCAGTGTAGCTCAGGTCTGTGCTGAAGCTCCAGAAAGCACACACACACACACACACACACACACACACACACACACACACACACACACACACACACACACACACATGCAATGGATCACAAGGTTGGGATTACAAGTCATTTGCAGCCACAGGAAGAAGCAGGTGTGACTTCTTGACATTTAGGCATGTAAATTAACCTTGCAGTCTGGCTATCCTTGGTCAGCTTAGAGGGAGAAGTAACCACTTCAGTCCCCTCTTCCCTCCCCCCCACAAAAAAAAAAAAACGTGAATTGTCATTTTCCCTGAATGCAAATGTGCTGCCTTGTGTGTGGGGACAGCCAGCTGCAAGCTGGACAATAAACTGTTTCATGGAGACGCGGCCCAATTGCGGTTCAGAGAGGTTCTCCCTTACAAAGGAAGAAGCATCCAGTTTGTGTTGACAGCCGTGGCGCGCCTGGGCCAAAACAGCCCTCCAAACCCCCTTCACCCCCACCCGACACATAGAGGATGCCCCGGGATTGGAATCTAGCTCCACGAAAACCAGTCCATCCATTTCCATCGAGTGCCTCAGCCCCGCCAGGGGCTACGGAGAGGTGATGTTCAGAAATGATAGCATGAGTCATAAACGCCTCCTGAGAATTCTTTGCGGCGATTCATGGACGTGGGGCGGGGGAGAGGGGGCATCAGAGTTGTGGAGGGGAGCTAAGGATAGGTTGTCTCCCCACACCCCCTCCCCAATGCCAGGACAACAGTTCTTCCGATGATCCTGACTGTCCTCTGCCTTCCTTCTGTGGAATCTTTATTTATTTATTTATTTTTAACATCCTACCCGCCCCTTCCCCCTCCCCCTCCCCCTGTCTGTACATGTGACAGGCTACCTGTCTGAGCGCCCAGACTTGCCTGGGATTTGGATTTTGATCGTGAGCTAATGACTTTCTTCCTACCTTCATTCATCCCACCCAGACGGACCTTTTACACTTTGCAGAACGTCAGACCATTTTAAACCTTCATCTTTTTCTTTCTTTTCTTTCTTTCTTTCTTTCTTTCTTTTTTTTTTCCCCTGACGAAATGTTTACCACCAACACCAAGGAAGGTCCTCTAGGTTTTTTTTTTTTCTCTTTGCTAAAAGCCCACGTAGAAACAATTCACATATATACGCAGACATTCCTGTTGGAATGTTTTACAAGATCCTGTGTCCTGATACACTTAAAAGGAGCACACACGTCCCTACCTCATCGCTAACTTTATTCCCCCACTCAAAGGGTTAAATAGCCTTGACACCCATGTCTTTAAGAATAACAATTAAAAAAAAATCCACCCAAAGCCTCATTGATTTGACATCAAGATAATCTTCACCACCAATAGGCAAAAAAAGAAAAAAGAAAAAAAGTCTTGCAATGCAATTATGCCTGGCTATCCACTAGTTAGAGGCTATAGGAATCAACTCACGTCTTCGTTTGAGCATACTGCAAGAATATTTATTGAGCCCAAGCTCAATCACCGCATTGAACGCCAAATCTGGCAACCCAAATGCATTTCCTATCTGAAAGTTGGGGGGGGGTGGCTGTGTGTGCGAAAGAGCTGTGAATCGAGTCCTTCATCGGTATCATCTTGATTATTTTACCGGGGACAAAATCGCAAAGTAAATCTCTCCAGCCTGGCTTAGGCGACAAATCAGACAGAGGGGACCCCTTTCCCATCCACACACACTCTCCCCCCACCTCGAAAGAACGCAAACCTACCTTTCACACAAGACACCGTCCATAAAAAGACGAGGTTCCAAAACGTAAATCCACTTTTAATCCCCATGTCGTTCCTTGGGAAGGAGTCTGGGCGGCCACATTTAGCGCATCCCCTGGAGCCGGGCTCCCGGGGCTTGGATTCCTTCGCTCGGCTTTCCCCTTTGCAGATCCTGTTCATATTATGCGCGAGCTCCGAATTCCTGCTCCTCAGCCCGGCGCAGTGGAGTCGCTGGTGGTGGTGGTGGTGCGCGGTCACAGCTCGGAGTGAATGGTGTTTCTGGGATACCACAGCAACCTTGAGGAGGACTCAACCATCTCTCCAACGGGGGCACAAAGTCTCCTCTTACTCTCGATTCCGTCTTAGCTGGTGCTTTTTTTTTTTTTCCCCTCCCCCTTCTCCCCCTTACCCCTTAAGCCAAAAATCTACCTCGATTCTAGCTGGGGATTTTTTTGTCCCCTTTTATTTTTGCAACCACGGAGCCTCTTAGAAAGCCCACTCTCCTCTTGGATAAACTCCCCACAATATTTGAAATTAGGGGCTTGGGTTTTGTTTTTTTGTTTTTTGTTTTTTAATCTTACTCCTTACCCCTCCACACACACACACCTCCTTTCTCCAACCTCCCCGAATAGATCAATTCTGCCTGTAAAAGCAGCCTAAGAAATATTATGTGCGGGAGCTCTCCATTGCAGCCTGCGAATCCAAAGGAGCATTTGATTCTGGAGATGTGTGCTGCTTTGGTGGTGGGGTGCGGGGGGGGGGGAGTGGGGGGGAGGATGGGGGGGAGGAACGACTGCGATCATAATGAATCCGCTTCCATGGACGGCCACCTCGTTTTAATGGAAACATGTGTTATTACTACAGTAGTTGCAGTATATTTTCAGGCAGGAGAGTTGCATTTATGATCCTTCAATTTAATTGAAAAAAAAAAAAAGAAGGAAATCACAGGGGAGGCTTTATTTGCACACATGTATTTACGTATTCAAATAACTACGTCTACACCCATCCCGGGGATTCTAGGATTTGATAAAAGGATGTCATTTGTAGCCGGATATAGGGTGGAGAGAGAAAAAGTCAGTTTTTTTTTGTTTTTGCTTTTTTTTTTTTTTTTACCCCCCAAATAGTTCCTTCTTTCTTCCTACCCAGCCTCCTTTCAGCCAATCTGCATCTCTCTGCATCTCAATTCAACTACTTTTATCTGTGGCAGTTATTTAGAACACACTCGTTTGTCTTAATTCGGAATCTGTCCCAAATATGTTAATGAGAGGTTTCTTTCAAAATGCAAAATGTATACATCTATACATCTGGACTTGGCAGCCTGTAGCCCCTGCAAGGGTTAAGGTTGTGCAAAGGAAGAGTTCTTGCGCCATCTACTGGCCATCTCCGAGCCTCCCGCTTCTCCACGTCTGTGAAGGGATCCTTTTCTCTGGGTGAAGAAGAGCTGCATCTCCCAGACCTGTGCATTTCCCACCACTCTTTTCAATGTCCTAATCCTTCTCCGCAGACTTCTGGCCCAACCTTTAGGCCAGCAAGTTTTATTTTTTACTTGTTTCTTTATTTTTTGAGACTAGATCCACACTGGCGCATCTAACCACAGCTGTCAGGAGTGGTAGGGCAGCAGCTCTGTAGAACAGGTAATTGCGAATGCCAGGATCCCTATTTGTATGCCAAAGACTGTTGGGGTGGGGGAGCAAGCCTTCATAAGGGATTCAAAAGGGCTGCCGGATTGGAGTTTTGCAGATCCCTGCCCTGCTCACACATAATGGATTCTGTCCCATGCACCACACAAGCAGCCCTGGCAGATTTCTGTCGCTGGGCATGCATGAGAGCTGGCAGCTCCGTGTGGACGAGGCAGGTGCAGGGAATTCTCCGGAAAGTGGGCACACTGCGAGCAAGCATCCACAGGCGTGCATGGCGAGGGGGTGGGGGCCCATCGGATACCCACAAGAAGGATAGAGAGACGGGGACAGAATGACAGAGACGGACAGAGATGGAGACAGACGGAGAAAGGGAGGGAGAGACCGAGGGAGGAAGGGAGAGAGGGAGGGAAGGACACACACACACACACACACACACACACAATTATTTTGCAATGAAGGGTAAGTGTGTGTGTTGATGCAAGAGGATGGAAGGTGTGCGTTTTCCACGCGTAGGTGTATTCCCAAGTGTGTTTGTGCTGCATATACAGAAGTGCATGCAAGGCTGTGTGTGTGTGTGTGTGTGTGTGTGTGTGTGTGTGTGTGTGTGTGTGTGTGTTAACATGGGGATTTTTTTTTTCCCCTCCTAGGCGAAGATAGCTAAAAGGCAAAAGCTGTAGACGCCCAATTGACCTCATTAAAATTCAGGGGTGCATTTAAGGAGTTGTGGGACAGAAAGCAGCCCCTGCCTCCCCATGCCCTTTTAGGATCTCCTTCTGCGGATTTCTAGAGGGAGTGAGCCTCAGGGCTGGGACTGACCCGCTCTGGGAAGGAAGGATTGGCTTTGGGATCTTCATTAGCCTGCTCAGCTACCTTGGAAGTGGTGCTGGCATCAATTCCAGTCAAGATGTCAGGGAGTGCTGTTGCTGTCCTTACTTTTGCATGGCTGGACAAGGAGTAGAGGCAAACGATTCCTGGCACTTAATGAGGACACACAAGCGAAACCTCTCTGCTAAGTGAGCAGAAATTAGTCACTTCAACTGGTTTCACCTTTCATAAAGTCTTGGATTTATGAAATGTTTGAATGCATGACTGTATCCAGACAGGAGGATTTGAAACCAAAGAACTTCATTTCTCAAAAGCCAGCAACGTTTGCATTGTAATTATTGTACACAGAATAAATTTTGATTATGGTACTAGAAAGATACTGCTAAGAGAACAATTTCTGACATTTATTTTTCATACACATTGGTAATCCCATCATCCAATTATCTTTCACAAATGAAATCTCACAATTCATTGTGAGATTTTTGGAAGATTTACTGTTAGATCATAATACACTGAAAACACTAGAGCTTCCATATTCTTCAGCTCACAATAAATCACAAACCATTTTCCACTCACATCTTCCAGTTTCTGAGACAGGATAGAATATCATTTTACAAAAAAGCAGAAAAAAAACAAGGCATGAGGAAATAAAGTGATTTAACTAAGATCTTCATCAAGACCATTGCCATTTGTTTTTATTTTCATTTTCATTTTATTTTTTTTTTATTTTTGTGCCAGTCCCAGGGCTTGAATTAAGGTCCTTGGTACTGTCCCTGAGTTTATTTTTTTTTCTCTCATGCTGATGTCATGAGCCATACCACAGTCCTGATTTATTTGTGTTTAATTTGAGGTAAGAGTTTCAAAAGGACTTTCCTACCTGTTCTGGCTTTGAATTGTGATTTCCAAATCTCAACCTCCTGTGTAGCTAGTATTATAGGCATGAGCAACTGTTGCCTAGCAGAAGAGCTGGCTTTTAATTCAACTCATTAAAACTCCCTTTTCTTAATCAATACCTTATTCTTTTTCAAGGTAGAATTTCAAAAGGTATCAAGATTATTAGTCAATACCCAGAAATAATATTATCAGTGAACAACCTCTCTCATTGTCTCCAGAAGAACAATGTCCAGTATTGGGGTTAAAGAAAGTAATCAATAGGAAATTAATACAATTGGATATAGAAAGCGCATCTAACACAACAGCAAAGTGCAAATACTGACCCTATCCAGGGCATTGTATTGTGTGTATGGGGCATATCTCAATCGATCTTCACTGCATTTGCTAAGACAGGCACTGTAATTATTTTGATTTCATGGATAAAACAATTGAAAAATGGTGAATTATCTTAGCCAGAATAATATATATGAAGAAATATGAAGTCAAGGTATCAGATGACTTAGTCCTAATGCTGGGCTATGGGAAGGAATACACAAGATCCCAGAGAGGGTTTTTTAAAAGTTAAGCAACAAGATAATGATGTGAATTGCTCAGACCTGACACTAGATCCAAGGAGCAGAGTTTAAAACCAGCTCAAGCAAGAACATCGGTGAGACTTTTATCCTCAATTAACCACCAAAAAAATGGGCAGTGAAGCTTTAGTGATAACCTCAAACAAAACTACTCAAGTATAGTGCTCAGATCCTGAGTGCAAGAGCCAGAAACAGAGTACACACAAACACGCACATACACACACACACACACACACACACTCTTAAATGTTCAGCAACCACAGTTAAATAGAATCCTTTATAAGTTTTCTACCTAGTGATACAAATGCAAAGACCAAATAGATCTTTATAAATGATCAATGTTGTGAGAATACATATCCAAATACAAAGGAAAACTTTATACTTGTTAGGCTTGGGTTTGTCCATTTTCTACATTCTATAGTCCATTGGTTTTCTTACACATAGGTCATGAGAATGGCAACTTGACAAATTGTAATAAAAAATCCCTCTAGAATTATAAGAGGGGGAGGGCAGGAGGGAAATGGGGACCATGTCATGAGAAAGGGTATCAATGTTTGTGAAGTTATGCACCTTCTATTTGGTGAATATAATGTAACCCTTCTATTAATCACAATAAAATATTTATGAAAAAAATGATGCTAATCAAAATAAACCTCAAGATACGTAAAAAAAGTTATGTAGGGTATAGACAGGAGGTTCTTCAAACTGGAGGGCCTCAATTTCCATTTCTTTTTAGTTCTTCTCACACATACCTGTGGGTTACAATTAGTATTGATCCTAAAGTAAGAGAACTGGTACTAAAAGGGACAAAATAAGGCCCTTTCCAAAAATTGTCCTGCATTAATATAGTGACTTGACATTTATCTACTCTCTTTTAGCACCACAGGGGCATTTTTCACTGAAAAATGAATAAACTGATCAAAGCAGACAGAGTACACTGAGGAAACAAATCATAAAACCTTGGCAAAACAGCCTTAATTTTCTAAAGAGGTACACAGATGTTTGACTGAGGTATAAACTTAGAAAGGGTTTTACTACTTTCATTGTACAGATAGACAGGTTTACAGGAAGATTATTGCTCAAGTTAAGTCATTTTTTTTGTTGGCATTGTCCTAGAAGTGCTCCTGCCTTTTCGAACTTAATATCCACTAAGAATATGTTTGTACTTTATAATTAAGAGACTCAAGTTCAGACCAAGGTTCTTCTGTGGGGAAGAAATAAAAATAAAAGAATAAAATTCTGTTCTTTTCAATGTATGTCTATATATGTAGTATATAGAAGATATTTATCTTCTATCATTGGTGTAACCTATATACTCTATCATAGATCTCTACATATCTAGATCTATTATCCATTTTTATGTGCATCTATCTAGCTATGATTTTAAAGCTATTTTATTCATAGATGGGTAGAGGGAGAAAGGAATTGATTTTCTATTTTTTAATGTAAATATCTATTTTGGTTCACTCTTATTTGACTTCCCCAACTCTTGGGTACTGTTTGAATTTAAATATTAACTCTAGAATAACAAGCTAATTCGAGTTCCTGCATTTTCTTTATTAGTAATAATACCTATTTTGTGGAGGGACAAAAGAAAATAGGAGACCTAATACTCATGAGGAAATGACTGTAAATTAAAAGTACATTTAAGAAGAAAAGTTACCAGACAGAAGTAGCTGTCCTTCCTGCTTCTTATCAAGACACGAGTGGACAGGTGGAGGCCAGGTCCTTGGAGTTTTGCCAAGGTAACTTCCTCAGCATTCTTTCTTTTTATAGCCTGATTCTTGTAATCATTCCATGAATACTGAAGCCTGGCAGGTATTTCAGTCATTGTTTCTAAATTTCAATTGCTATTATAAAGAGATAATACAGAGGAATTACAGGTAAAGAGTCCATTTCTTTTTGGACAATGTCACCCCTTTCTTCCCTTTCTCCCAGCATTTCAGTCTTTTTTAAGCTTTTTACCACATTAAGAAAATCAATGAATTTATATGTGACAGAAAGGTATGACCATATATGTAAAAGAAAAATGCACTGAGTGGGATGTATCTACCTGCATTATTCACCCAGACAAACTATATTTGGACTTAAAAAACGGTGTTTGATATGAAGTTGACTCTGCACAATTCAGTAGCTCAACATTCAGATTTAACTATTTTCCAAATTTAGATGATTGAATGAATAATATTCCTAGTTTAACATAAAATATTTACAGTTCTGTTTCTTTCTTTTTCCTTTTTTTTTCTTTTTTGTCAGTCCTGAAACTTGAACTCAAGGGCCGGGTGCTGTTGCTCAGCTCTTCAATTCAAGGCTAGTGCTTTGCCCCTTAAGCCACTCCAGTTTCCTGGTGGTTAATTGGGGAAGAGTCCCAAGGACTTTGTGCCTGGGTTGACTTTGAACAGCAATCAGATCTTAGCTTCCTGAATAGCTGGGATTACAGGTGTGAGCCAACTGTGGCCCAGCTCAGCAGTTCTGCTTCTTGAAAGGAGAAGTGAAGGATATGTGGGTAATAATCTGGAATAAATAACTAATAGAAATGGCAAAGTATTTGCTGTTTATCTCAAGTGCTTCATTCTCTTGACCATCTAGACCAATATCATTGCTTATTTTTTTAAATTTGTATTTCTCTATTCAGAGTGCAAGATGTTGTTTTCTGAATGTAACCAAGATAGCTTCTGTCTCTGTGTTTAATAAGTGATAAGGTTGCCTTGCTGACATTAGCTGAATAACCCCATTTTGCATTGTGGCAGATTTCTTTATAATCGTTCCTTTAATGTTACACACCACTATCAGATTCATTTGAGAATGCATAAATATTTAGGGAACATAAATCAGTACTGTGGAGTTCTCAAGATGCAAAATTTATCTAAATTATTATTAAAATGTAGTGTGAATTTAATTTTATTTGCCAATACATTCATTTTAACCTCAAAATATATCACTTATACATTCTGTGATACTACTGACAATTTTTTAGGATGAAGTTCTAGTCTTAAATATTCACAGACTGGTCAAATCATTTGCTTTTCTATCTAATCTAACATAAATTATGTAGCATGAATCAGACTTCTGAATCTTTCATTTCATTCAGTTTCTAAAATATTAGTTTTCTGTTTAAGGGCTTTTTTTACAACTTTGTTGAGATATTTAGTTATTTACATTAGCAATATTACAACTTAGAATCAATTTTACAAAAGTGTGGCAATCTATTTTTTTTAAGATTATGTCTCATTGTAATCCCAAAAGTTTCAAGTTAGTAAAATATTGTCCTTAAGTAAAAGGCAAATTCATATCATGAATGGATAGAATTACTTCTCAAATTCTGGGAAACTGCTGATGATAAATAAAAAAATATTATTCCTTAACTTTTAATTCTAAGGTTATTTTTATGAAATGTTAATAAACACAAGTGAAAGAAATAGGGTCCAGGTTCTTCAAAGTTTTCATATGCATTGTGTACTTTTGAGCTACATTAAGATTCTCTACTACATAATTTGATCTAATTTTTAAACTTCCCAATTACTAAGAATTCTGTTGTCTGTTTTTGAAAGTCTATCTTAAAATTCTAAATGTTAAAATATTTACCAGAATAAGAGCTCAGGAAGCCAAATAAAAAATATCCTTTTATTCTAGACAGATGATGAGTGACCTTGAATGATCACTTTGGCTACAAAATGAAAGAAAATCAATTTTGGTTTGGCTACACCTAAATCCAATTTAGATTCTAAGTACAAATATCTGTTTTTGTCTTAAAGGGGATCAGTTCCCTCTTCATTCTATGTACATAGGACCATTATCATGTATATTTTCTTTATCTGGGAAGTCATTTTTGATACCTTAATGCAAGGAACTATGTACAAGAAGCATATACTTCTTACCAAGGAGTGTAACGAAAGGGTCAGAATATACTCAAAAGAAGATTAGCAAGTGTCACCAAACTAAAGCAGGTGAAGGGAAATGTCTGTGAATGTCAAGGTGGTAAGGGGGGTTTAATATCTTCAGAGCTGGAGGAAACTACATGAATGAGATAGATATTCCAGACATTATAGAATTACGTGAAGAAATTTGACAGGAAAAAGAAATCCCAGCAGAAAGATCATTTTACGGAAATGTTCAGAGTGAGGTTGGAAATGTTAAATGTGTATTTAAAATGTAGTCAATTAAGATGTAAGATAAGACATGAGAGAGGATGTTGGAAGAGACCAAGAAGATGGGAAAATTGGGAGACAATGACAGTACATCCAAAATGTTCTATTTTTCTTTTTTCAATATACTACAATGATTGGTCAACTCATACAAACTTCTAGTGGTAAATTTTTAGACAATTCAATCAATAGATTGCTTTATTAAATGAACAAATCAGTTTGTTGCTTAATGATATTTTATATGCAATGGTTTATTAAAAACTAGTAATTTAAGCCATCATTTCATTGTAAAAATGAGATATTTATTGTAAACATACTTTATAGGGCTCAATATTCATACTTACATAAACTAGAAGTTATATTCAAATTCTTTGCTTCTACTTATTCCTAATGACACATTAATCTCATATTTATAAACATACCTAGAATTTGCTTTCTTGACATATGAATATTGATATGAGCTTTAGAAGATTTCATAAAGAGAAAATTTGAATGAATTAAAAGCTAGGTTCATGATGTGAGATTTTTGGGTTTGGTTTTTGATTTGTAGTCTTGAAGCTGGCTCAAGGCTAGTGCTCTACCACTTGTGCCACTTTTCTGAGTTGTTGATTGCAGATAGAGTCTCACAGACTTTTCTGCCTGTGCTGGCTATGAACCTCTATCCTCAGATCTCAGTCTTCTGAGTAGCTAGGATAATAGGCCAGAGTCACAAGCTTCAGGTTCATGATGAGAGATTGTTTAAAATGCAGATAATAATTATTAGTATCACTTAAGAAGTTAAGCTACTTCCGGGCATAGTGGGCTCACTACTGCAATTGTGGCTACTCAGGAGGCTGAGATCTGAGGATCACAGTTCAAAGCCAGCCCAGGTGCTAAAGACCTTGAGACACATCTCCAATTAACCTCTAGAAAACCAGAAATGATTCTGTGGCTCAAGTGTGGGCTGAAGAGCTCAGGGACAGCATTCAGGCCCAGAATTCAAGCCCCAAGACCAACAAAAAAAATTAAGCTATTGATAATGATAATACAATTCTTTATCTATTACATTACTTTAATCTTAAAAGTATTTTTTTTATCAGCTGGTGCCTGTAATCCCAGCTATGTAGAAGGCTGAGATCTGAGTTCAAAGCTAACCTGGATACAAAAGTCCATGAGACTCTCATCTCCAATTAACTCACAGAAAACCTGAAATACTGCTGTGGCTCAAAGTGGTAGAGCGCTAGCCTTGATTGCTCTACCCTTGAAGAACAGGGCCTGGGCAAAAAAGAAAAAAAAAAGAAAAGAAAAAAAAATTCTTAATCAGATTTTTCCAATTAACTTTTCCATTTCTAAACCAAAAGACAAATAAGTAAAGTACAATCAAGGCAAACAAAAGCTGTGAGGGAAAAAACAAAAACAAAAACAGAAGAAAGAGAGGGCATGTTCAGATAATCAGTCATCCTAAAAGATCCTAAAGGAGAAGTAGTAATGTAGGGTATGGATCAAATGCACCAATGTATTTAAGACAAAAATTCGGGCCTAATGTAGTAAGGCTAATGGTAGTGTCACATTTTAATAAGAGTGACAGCAAACATGTCACACTCTTGAGTTTTCCCCTACTTCTAATTTTTCACATTTAAAATGAGAATACTTACCTAGCTCAGAGATCTTTTTATTAGATTATGTGGACCTTTCTCAAGAACCTTATATTCTACTGCTCCACATCCATCTGACAGTGCCACTAGTAGGTTGAAAAGTAGATCTCCAAAATGCCCAAGTCTTGACCCCTGGGGTCTATGAATGTGATCTTAAAAGTGACACCTGTGAGAGGTAACAGTGGACTGATATGATCACTCCACACGTACAAAGACAGAAATCTAACATTCTGTCAAATAAATGTATATCATTGTTGTCAATTGAAACAGAATTTTCTGTTTATTGGGGCTTAAGTGCTTTTTTATAAAATAAAGTAGAGAGGCCTGGAAGTTTGGCCTAGTGGTAAAGTGCTTGCCTAGCAAGCACAAAGACCCGAGTTTGATTCCTTGGTACCAGATACGTAGAAAAAAGCCAGAAGTGGTGCTGAGGCTCCAGTGGTAGAGCTCTAGCCTTGAGAAAGTCCAAGGACAGTGCTCAGGCCCTGAGTTCAAGCCCAGGTCTGGCAAAAAAAAGAAAGTAGAGATTTTTAAATGCACATACTGTGAAATATGAATTCATATTGGAACACAAATACTAGAGAAAGGAAACAGAAGTTCACAAACCAAAGACCAAAAATGTTTTGTCTCACCAGCACTTAGAATACAGTCCTGGAAAACAGATTCAAGTCTTAGAGTTTCCAAAAACATCAAATGTTCTGACATCTTGTTTCCATATGGAGAGAATAAAATTTGTTAATTTAAAGCACCAAGTGACTATCTGGTCATGATGAAAGTAGCCTTGAAAAACAAATTTGAATGACTTAGGAACTTGTTTGCTACATTTCAGTGTTGTCCTGTTGGCTTTCCACCTTTTTTTCAGGCCCTTCAGAGTAATCTATTTCTTTTCTTGATCTGAAGGGCAGCATTTTTTATGTGAGCAGGTACTCATTTTAAAATATTAATATATTTTTATGGCTATCACTGACATATATTTTGCATAAATCTGTGTTTGATCTAGCATTACTCTGCCTTAGCCTGAATATGAGTTCTTTACACTTCATTCTTAATATCTTAAATTCACTGTAGCTTAAATCACCATACTCAACCTTTCCATCCTTCCTACATTTACTTCTGAATACACTTGATAATTGCTGTCCTTGCCATCTCCATTTCTCAGAATCAAATTCTTTATTCTATTTTCTTTATTATTTTTTTTTCTGGTCTTGGGGCTTTAATTTAGGGTGTGGGCACCATCTCTTAAGTTTCTTTTGCAAAGGCTAGCACTTTAGCAATAGAACCACAGTATCATTTCTGGCTTTTTTCTGAGTAGTTCTGACTTTGGTACCTGGTATATTGAATATATATTTATTTGTTTATTTGAAACAGGGAAGGTAAGAGGAAAAACAAGATGAGCAGGAGGGGTTTTCGGAAGGGAGAGTAGGAGGAAAACAAGGGAAGGGGTAACAATGTTCAAGAAGTAATGTATCCACTACCTGATGAATGTAACTGTAACCTCTCAATATAACATCCCAACAATAAAATAAAATAAAAAAAAAGAGTCTCAGGGTCTTTTATATCTGGGCTGGCTTCAAACTACAATCTTTAGATCTCAGTCTACTGAGTAGCTAGCTAGGATTATAAGCATTATCCACCAGTACCCAATAAAATGCTTACTTTTTGAATATCTCTCATCCTTGTAGCTGAAGAAGTCTCCCTTGTATTAGACTTCTCTGTATCTAGTTGTGTCCCTTTCTATTTGCTCCTCTGTCATTATCTAAGTCCAAATGATAATGGTTTCTTCACATGTTGTGTGCATCAATGATATATTGCCTGTCATCTGGCTTACCAACCCTATGCTATTCTATATTGCTCTAAGTGCAATCCCTTCATTATGGCTCTTATCCAATAATTGTGATAGGCCTCTCCATTTGTCACCTCATGGTCAAGACACTTCATGATTCTTTGCTACATCTAGTGAACCCATTTTGATAAAGACACGCTCTGCATGTACTGATATTTCCTCTTTGGAACCTTTTTGATAGTTCTCTGTGGGACATTTATACTTGCTTATCTTTATGAACATATCCAAACTTCAGTTTTCAACTTTGATTTAAGGTTTAATATTTTTCTTGATTGGTTTCATTTGTCTGTACCAATGGAGTTAAAAAAATCTATATATTTTCTCTTGACATTTTTACTTCTCCAATTTTGCTTTATTACTTACTGTTATGTCTTTATAGGTTAAAGTACCTTAGAGCTTTAAAAGTGATATGTTAAATCTTCACAATGAACTATTTTTTTGCACTTGATGCATATTTGCTCAATGGCTACATCTGTGCATTTAAAAATGTTAACTTTTAAAAAATTTAATCTTTGATGCACACATGCTCGTGTATGTATCTATATGTGTTTTAGTTTGTCTGCACACTTCAAATAGAAAGGAGGAGAATCAGGAGTGAGATGAGGGGGTTGGAGAATAGGGATAAGAAGCAGTGAAAGAAAAGAAGGTTGTGTCCACTAATATTAATTATGATAAGAGGTCATATAAAATGCCAGAATGACTACTTTCATTTTTCCTTGGCTCTGAGTCATTCCATTTTCACATGCAAAAGCATTCCTCTCTAACTGTTTGGCAGATTGTTTGAGCTGGAATTAAATGTGCACAGCTGGTACCATCTGCTTCAAATTCTTTAATTCTTGTTATCTTTTAAACAGCTTTTGGTTTTGTCTTATTCCTAATTCATTTATGGGGGAAGATAAGAAGACCTATGGGTAAGTGGTCTTCATATTTTTTCAATACATGTGTGTGACACATTAGTAAATCATAATAATTAATACTAATAGACCTTATTAATAACATTAGTAAAACAACATTAGTGAACTTTGTTTGGTTTATTAATATCAGTGAAGTGTCTGGGTAGCTTTTCTAATAACCAGACTGCTTTGTGAAATAAACTGAGGTCAGTTTTTGGTAGCCAATATAAGCACATGTTAAATTTCTGTATTGCAATAATAATACCATTTTAATAATAATGTTTATATATTTTACTATTTTAACTTATTTATTAATGATTTTGAAATTTATGTCTAATAAAGTGATAGTGCCTATATTTTGTTTACTTCTGTTTCCTCAATATCTCTCAAATCAGTATCTTCACTGAATCTTAAGATAACTGATATTGTATCCTTCATTTACTTCCATGTATGTACCTTACAGGAGTAAGTTTTCTAATACAATGACAGTTATTTTACTCTTCTACTTTACATTCTTTTAAGTATTCATACTTCCTTCAAAATCTACTCGTAAAATATCTGTGCAATGTTATTAGATTCTAGTTGCTCTTTTTTCTAGTACTTATTTCTTCACTTCTTCTTCTTTGCCTTTGGAAAACCCTCCTACAGGCTTCAAATGAAAATTCAGGTTATTTAAATATTTATTTATTTATTCATTTTGGTTGTAGAACTTATTTCTAATTCTCTTTGTAGTAAGAACAGCGACCTCCTTTTTCTATGCTTCTGGAAGATCATGCACATAATCTTGTTGGGACACTAATCAAAATGTATTTTCATCTTTTTCTTATGAAATGGAGGGAGAAAAGGCGAGAAAATATAGTCATTATGTTCAATATAAAATTGGGGAAAAACCCCTACCTAACAGGAAGGTATGGATAGAATGGAGAGAGATAGGAGGGGTGGATAAGAATGTTGAAAGGGGGCATGCATTGATCAAGATTCACTGTATTAATAATCTGCTTTGTTGAATGGTGACTCATTTGCACAACCACTTAAATGGAATATAATATTGAAAGTGTGTTGTTTAGTGTATCCTGTTAAAGTGTAGAAAAAAATGGAAACAGAGCTAGACACAGCAACAAAAAATCCTTCAAAATATTTGAAAGCATAAAATAAGGAAAAATCCTATAAGTCACAAACAGCATATTTTGTAAAATTATAGAAATCATGTCAAAAATTAAGCTAGACATTCTTCATAACAGTAGAAAGGATATTATGATAATCCCATTATTTTCTATGAGAGTATGTTCTAATCAAATTCTGGAACCCCTGCAAGATTTTCCCTCTAGAAGTGACTGGAATTTTTTTGTTGTTGTTGTTGTTGTTTTATGAGCAGATAAAATAAGACTTTAACTTTCATGAAGATTTCCTGATGGGTTTGTCACTCATATCAAGACTTCTGAATCAAAAGAAAGGATCCAGATTATAGATTTTTACTATATTCTTTTCGGATGAAAGAGGTGCCTTAAGTACCATGAATCAAGGTTGCAGGAATGATTGTAGGCACACTTCTGATTCCTTACACATGTATGCTTCAAGGTGCCTTCAGGGAAAACAGGTAAAAAATACAATATCTAATGAAATATACCTATCAATAACCTTCCTCGTGTAATAGAAGTAAAAGTTTCATTTTGCTCAATGAAAATAATACACATGGATCCTTAATATACTGTTGCATTATGTGGAACTTGTATTTAATCAGACACCACAAGTCAGAGACTCTAGGCAAGAAATGAGGGAAAAAATGATTTGGGAAAAGGACATGCTGTTAAACTATTCATAAATACATTTAGTTACTGCTCTAATACATACATTTGGAAGTAGTTATTTGGCTCTTTTTTAGGTAACTGGAATGCAGAAGACTACTGCAATTGACTGCCAGAATTCAAGAATACTGCAGCTAAGTCTGTTACTTACCTGCAAACAATATGTCCTTTTCTTCTTTTACAAAAGTGAACAAGAGGTTTTTTTTTTTGTATGTTTAATTTAGTGCTTGTACATTGGCAGGAATTTTGTAATTTATGTCATTTGGAAACATTTCAATATGCTAAATTGTTAGAAATCTAATGAATGTAGAGTACTAAAAGATCACTGAATTTTAAAATATTGAATTTAAATGTTGCATACTTGGATAACACTATCAATTTCTCATTTTTTAATAAAACATAGCTACAATTTTTTTCTGTATTGAACCCTGAGCATGCCAAGAGTACAATGATTTATTTTTTTAGAACATAATGGAGAAATATATATATATATTGTTTTCCAATCACAGAATTTTTTAGATGTCAGAGAGCTTATTGATTTAAGTATTATTCAAAAATAAATGTTATTTAGGATGATTATGATGACTAGACATTTCTGCACAATGAAGAGTGTATTTCCTGTGCTAAGAGTATTGTGATGACTCAAAGAGAAGGCACTGCCATCAGTTTTTGTGCTGTGATTGCACATCTCTGATGTGATCCATGATTTTCCAGAAACTTGAATGGCAATTTCAGTTCACCTTTCAGTGTGAGAGCAACTGAGGTGCTTTCTTTTCACTCTTGTCTCCTCTCTGCTTCTTACATACTATTTTCAGTAGAGAGGTCATTTCTTCACTTTCCATTGCATGTGATCCCTGGCTAATCTATGTAGTTTTTTAAAAAATATTTTTATTGTAATTAATAAAAGGGTTACATGATATTTGCCAGATAGAGGGTGCATTAATTCACATACATTGATACCCTTTCACATGTCTTGGTCCCCATTACCCTTCCCCACCACCCCTCGTCTTGGTTTTCCCCCTTCCCTATCCAATTTCAAATAACCACATACAAATAAATCCAATATATCAGATAACAAAGTGAGATACTGTAACAATATGAGATAACCAAGGGACAGCAAAAGAGATGAGTGATAACATAGTACATTAAGGACAACAATCATTCATTATATGGCTTTTGTTTCAATATCCTGGAGGTCCTTTCAATTAGCTTCATACTATATGGCCTTATGTATCAAGGTTTTGCTCTATTACAGATCTCTGCTAGTAGAGCCCAAGGTTTCTACTGATTATGACAAATGAGGGAAACCATTGAGCCTAAGTTCCTTTGAGTCTGGCTTACTTCACTTAATATGATTTTTTTCTAAGTCTTTCCATTTCCTAACAAATGGGGCAATGTCGTTTTTTCTGACAGCAGCATAGAATTCCATTGTGTACAAATACCACAACTTGTTGATCCACTCATCAACTGAGGGACATCTAGATTGGTTCCATATCTTTGCTATGGTGAATAATGCTGCAATGAACATTGTTGTGCTAGTGGATTTAGTATGCCCTAGTTTCTGGATGGTTGGGTAAATGCCAAGTAGTGGAATTGCTGGGTCATAGGGGAGTTCTATGTTTAGCCTTTTGAGGCACTGTCTATGTAGTTTTTGAGAGACTATTGCAGGCAATATTTTGCTTTACTTTATTTTTTTCAGGTTAATTTTGTATAACAACATGATATTCACTTCTCTTACTTCTAGTTGTGTTATCATGATTCCCAGCACATTTCTAGCACTCAAGATGAACAAAAGTTTGATAGGTATTTTAAGGTTAAGTGTTTCCCAGGATGGTAGACTGAATCTAAGACTTTGTCTATAGTCACCATGTGTCTTAGCATCTTGCCTTACTTTTCTGTAGCATGCCATGGCAACAGTGGTATCTGCAGCCAAAGAACAATTATACACCCATACACAAGCTGCACACAATATTATTCTATATTTTAAAGCAGCTTCAAGAAGTTAATTTAAATGTTACATCAAAACAATGACAATATGTAAAGCTGGTGTGGTTCCATCTTTTGTGTACCACTGTCATATGTCAAAATTCCACTTGCCATGTGCACTGGAAATTTTGGGCTGACTGTTATAAAAACAAAACAAAATAAAAAGTACAAAAATCTGCCTTTATTATGTTAAAAGTAGGCAATGGTTAATTTCAGTTACTATGGTATTTAAGATAGTCTATCTTGTCTGAGTTTGATGGTGCCACACTATTTCATTCCCATGACTCCAGATTGCTGTGATTCAGAGAACATTTCCATTACAAATGACTTAGGTTGAAATCTTTTCTTTTTTCTGATCTCTAATTGTCTGAGAGAAAGCTGTTTAAAATAGGGACCAACCATGATTTTAATTCACTATTTTTTCCTAAGACAATATGCCTTGCTTTGTGTCTCAGCCTGTTTGGTGTTTCTGTTCTAGACTCTGAGGGACGATTTCATTATATTTGTTACTAAGTGTTCTGTGAGTTTGGAAGTCCAGTAATAGATTGGACCAGTAGGAATGATGTGAGTTCCAAGATGGCAGCATGTAGCTTCAGGGAAAGGAGAAACTCTGGGTCCACACACAGCCGATATTGTGAAGTAGCAAATTTCTCTCTCCCTCTCCCTCTCCCTCTCCCTCTCCCTCTCTCTCCCCCTCCTCCCCTCCCCCCTCTCTCTCCACTCTCCCTCCTTCCCGCCCTCCCTCCCTCTCTATCTCTCTAAATAATGGCAATAATCCATGAAACTCTACTTTATGACCAAAAATCCTTCCATGGAGCCTCATTTCCCAACTTGACTGAATTGGAGAGTTGAGTTTTCATGAGAATCATAGAGTCCTGTGAGGACTGTGGCTAATGGCAGAGGATTTGACTAGTTTTCTTGGTGTTTGAAAATTCTGAGTGGTTGTATATACAATGTCTAGAGGATTATAACTGTCTGACCTTTATTGTTAATCTGGTGAAAAGTCAGGAGTCCCTATATATATGTTTTCATTTTAGTGTTGCCTGGTATCCTGGATATGTTACTAGAAACTGCTTAGTGCTTCCTGATTTCTTGCTATCTACCTTTTGGAACATGCCCCTTTGCTTAATTTCCCATAACTTCCTCAAAAAAAATTCCAAGCCAATATGATCCTACAAAAAGAGAAGCCCAGGGACACATGTAGGTTTTAAATATGGCTGTAGGTTTAAACTCATTCCCATGGTGGTTGGGATATTAATTATTTAATAAACAATATTCTAAGAAATTATTACATTGGCATCTTTTCATCTGTTGCCCTAGAATTTGCTGGTTAGAAAGAGTAAGCTCCTCCATATGAATTTTGGGGGTATATTAAGACCATGGCATGACAATTAATTACTTTTCCATGGCATACTTATTTTTCCAAGTCTTAAGGTTACCATAAATTTATGTAATTGGCTAAATGTTACAAGAAGTGAACTAAGTTTCTTATATAATTTATATCAAATATGTTTTATTTTCACCTAAAATTCAGAGCTCATGTTTTTGTTTCCATGAACAGTATTATTTACATAAGGTTTTGTGCATTATTGCTTTGTATTCTAATGTTTATAATTCTAAAACAATCATCTACTGTAAACAAACATTTGCTACTCAAATTTTTTCTGCCTCAAGCAATACTAGAAAGAAACATTTGCTGTTAGTTACATTTGAATGCTGTTACAATGCAAAAATTAAGACACATTAAAAAGACAAATCCATTTTCAACAATTAGATAAAAAGAAAGTCTCCATAAGCAAATAATGTGGTAATGTATTTTAAATTTGCCTCATTAAGTAACTATAAACAAAACTGGCACCTAGAAAAATGTGAGAATCTTTTAAGAGATATAATAGAGTAAAATAGGCTTACGTTATTTAAATTTTGTGCTTCTACTGCATGAAATGATCTGGTTAAATGGATTTCAAAATATATTAAAGTATATATTTTAAAATCAAAAGACCCTATTATTCTTTAATTCAACCATCCATAAACAAGTTGGAGACTTAGGCTACAGTTTGTTAAGGAGATGACTGAAGGTGAATTTTCTGAAGCTGACTGAGCAAGATCATTAGGTATATTATCAGTATTTAACATGAAATTGGTAGCATGGGGCTAGGCGGTATCTGCTAAACCAGTTGAGCACCTGATATTTTAGCAGTACTTGACCAATTCTTCTAGGCTTAATCATTTCATGCCATGACTAAGAATTTCAGCGAGCACTGATTATCAAAATGTACCTCTACTGGGCTCCTTTCAAGTACATTGTTGTCCATTTATTAATCTAATAGGAAGCTAACATGGATTATTTGATCCATTTATCCATTTATTTATCTGCTTAAAGTGTTTCACAACTTTAATGAGTTAGACAATTTATTAGTATGACATAGAATGTCAACAAATAAACATGTTTAGGCCAAGTAGTTAACTTCAAGAAATTTATAATTCTGTTGAAGAATAATAAAACAAAAGTCCAGAAAATTCTGACAGTCACTAACAATGATTTGACAGGAGACTATACGGTTCAGTGATAGCATATCCAATGTGCGTGCTTGGGAGTCAGCTTGGGTTTCATAAGTAAATACCATAAAAGTAGTGCCATAGAAAGTAAAAAAAATGTTTTCTTAAAATCTAGACATTCAGCTTAAGATAAAAATATTGATTAACTGGATTTCTGGAGAAGATAGCTTTCTGGCCTATAGATCAAGAGTTAAGGTATCAATGTAAGAACGTATCAAAAAGGAATAAAATTTAGGTATAGAACCCTGCATGACTTCCACTAGAATTAATATTCCTAAAATATATTGAAAGTACTGTTTAATAAAAAAGAAAAAAAACAGAAATATATTTAAGACTGTCTATTTAGTATAACAGCAGTATTGCATTCATGTAACAACTTCAATTGTGTGTGTCCTGCTAAAGCCTTCCTCTCTAAGGGAGGAAGTAAAGCTATAATAATATCCCAGTTTAAATGAATTTTACACATCTACTAAGTAGTATTTATAAATTTCATTTTCCTGTGGGGTAATTATAGCTCTATGACATGGGATAAAAATAGAGGCATAGGTATTGTAACATTATTTTTAACTAAATTAACAAAACATATCCAAAATCACCATCCAAATATAATATATAATATTATATTTAAATATATATAATATAATGTATAATGTGTAATATGTAGATATTTATTTGGTTCTGAGATAATAGAAACATTTCAAACAAAACAGCAAAAAGGCCATAGGTAGCATTAATAGATTAAACAGATTTACATGTAAGAGAAGGGGAAATAATTCATTTCAAAAGTATCAGAATCAAAACTGAAATCAAATTACAAGTAAAACACTTGCAACAAATCTGTCAATAAAATTATTGCATTTAATTATCCTATTATGTCAATAAGACAGTCAGTTAAATACTAAGGAGTAAATAAAAGTTTTCAAGAGCTCAATAGCTTCACATGGCTGTCATTACCATATTTGATAGCTTCTATGTGGCACATTTAAATCCTGGCAGAGTTCTGTTGTGTTGTGCTATTTTCAAATCTCAGGAATCATGATGAATTTTCTACCCTCCATGAATGTTCATATTTGCATATCATTCCCTCTATTTCCCCTTCTTAAGGCTCACATACTATCACCACTAGTTTCTTTCGAAACCTATCTTCAGAAGCAATGATTTAATTACTCAGTTTTCTCCATTTAATATTTATCACTTCATTTTTACATTGTAGATATTTGTGTTTGTAGTTTATTTCTCTACTGCGCTGACAACTAAATTTTGTCTTTTGCATGTTGACAGCAGGTTCCATATCCTTCACCTACTATCAGGTAGGTATTGAATGGTTAGCTTCAAATCGAATTCAGCTTCTTGACTTTGCTTATATACTGACTATGTACTTTTGTAAATAATGTTGAAAAAATATTTGGAAAGGAAATACTGGTGCTTAATAGTCTGGAGGGTTGCAAAGTTATTAATTTTAAGTATTTAAATAAAGAAAAATACTCTAAATATAATTAATTCATTATTCCTTAGTTCAAGTACATGTAATTACTCCAATCAATGCAGGTAATCCCCACTGGCAGAAATGGCCAATTTTCTTTTTATACTCTAGACAAAACATAGTTATTTGAATCACTATTTTGTTTCACACTACCTCTTATTTTCAAAATAATTAAATATTTTCCAGTCTGATTTCCAGTAAAGCTGCTTCTGAAAAATATGACCCATTTAAACCAAGTACCCTTGAATTTTCTAATGAACAATTTAATGTGTTTCTCCAATACTTGTGCTCATTTGGTAAATCTTACTCAGAAAAATTCATACAAATAAAAATTCAGATGATCTGATTTCTTTCTTAAAAGATATCAATGCCTGGAAGCTCAGGTGCACAAAATATGCAATTTAATTTTCCTAGTACTGTATGTTTAATGCTTTCCTCTTTATTTCCCCCCCAGAATATTTGCTTAAATCTTATAGGTCTAGCAAGTGCAAAATCATAACTACATAATTGGAATTCATAGTTATTATCAATATTCACACTATTGACATGAATTGAAAAATTACATTTATCTCTACCAGTTGCTTCTGTGTGATTTTTTTTTCTGTACCACTTTCTTTAGCCATAGAGAATGTAAAGAAGAAAGGATGAGGTGATGATCAGGCAAATTGGAGCAATAGCTAACTCATTTAAAGCATTTTCCTTTTAAATGAAACTATTATTATAGAGTTGATGTGTAGCGGGGTTACGCTTACATGAACCAGGTAATAAGTAATGAGTACAGTTCTTTCTGAACTATGTCTCCCCTTTCCTTGCTCTCTCCCAGTTTTTCCCTTCCAGCCCCACCCTACAAAATGTACAGTTCACTTTCTATATGACGTCCAGTGAGTATCACTGTTTTGGTTTTTCTCATCCTTGTTCCACATCTTCTGTGACCCCTTACCCTCCAAAATACAAACAAACAAAAAAGACAAAAGAAATTCTTACAAAACATTTTCCTATCAGAGAACTTCACAGCACAGATCTTAAATTCCAATATTATCCATCTGAAGGACAAATTGAATGTTTCATTTAAAGGATAACTCTCATATTACAAAATTAGTAAGGAGAAAGGTAAGAGTTGAACTCAGGCCTATTCTCCCCATGTCATAATTCACACTGATGTGTGTTGATTTTATCATTTGTATTAACGTCTCATCATATCCCATTACATTACTGATTGCTTTTTGCAGACAAATTTGACTTTCAAAGAGTGGAATAAGTATATAATGAAGTAAAGTTGCTTTATTTCTTATTTTCACATAAAATCCTAATCCTTATTTCTAGTTAATTTTCTGCTTTTGTGTTACAATAGAATATGTCAATTTGACAATTACAAAATTTATTATTGTAGGAAGCTAAAATTATAAATATTGTTCTCTGCCTTAATTCTATCACAATATTTATGTTACTTAAGGCAATTTTTTATACGATACAGATTTAAGTGGATTTACCAAGTCCGTATCTTAGTTTTTTCTTAACTTTTCTTTTAGAATTGTTATTATAGAAGTGATATACAAAGTGTTGCATTTATATAAATCAGGTCATGTCTTGGTTTTTGAAATAACCTACCTTATTTTATAATGCAAAATATTCTTAACTAACCTTCAAATTAAGTCTTGGCTTTGCAAAACATGAAAGAACAGGCCGGTATCCCAGCTACTCAGTAGGGAGTAGTACTCAGGGAGTTTGTATTTGAGACTAAGCAAGGCAAAGTCATTGATATTCTATTCTAAAACAAACCATAAACAAAAGGGCTATATACAAGATAGAAGTAGAAGAACACTTATCAAGGCCTTGCTTCAAAATGGAATGAATAAAATTGTGTCCTTACTTTAAGAATGTGTTAACTTTAAGTAAACTCTGAAAAATAATGAAGGTAGAAAACATATTTATGTAACATATAAGATGTATGTGCAACAAATATTTATTAACTATCTCTATATTTAAACTTTGTAAGAAACACCTTCCAATTTTCATGAGAGATAACATTAAATATATTAAAAATATTTTAAAAGCATTTTAAATTACATATAACTCAAAAATGATAAGTTGACAGCTTAAACAGCCTAAAGTTTCAGCCTAAGATACATATTACTCCTGTGTTTGGAAAGCTAGGTAACCAAATAAACCTGATATATTTTCACAGCTTAAAGAGATTGAAAATATTCCCTCATTTTCAAAGTTTGTTTATGAGACAAAAGCATAAAAATATATAGAATTTTTAGCTGTAGTACAGCACTTGTCTTATATGATCAAGGACTGGAGGTCAGTTATGAACAGGAGTGTAAAGTAATAATCTAAATACTCATGTCGCTAGAGGGCCTGTAGTTTTCAGATCATATCTCCTCCCAAATATCTTCTTGGCCATTAATATTACTGAACTCACTTATTTTGAGATAATATATTAGCATACTAGTTATAGCTACACAGCCCAAATGTGTAGAAACCCTAAACAAATACAAGTAGATTAGTATGTACTTTTGTATATGTTTCCTTCCATTAAGGTATCAGAAATGACTTCCCATTTGTAAGAAAATGGAAAGACTTAGAAAAAAATCATATTAAGTGAAGTAAACCAGACTTAAAGGAAAATACCAATAAAAAGTTGTGAACATAAGTGTCTGCCAGCTAAAGAGGTCTAGGTTGGTTATATCTGAAAAATTAGAATCTTGTTTAGTATTAATCTTGCTCCCATTTTCAAATGGGCAGAACAAGAAACTCAAGAAAAATGTCAAATCAAGGAATAACATCCCCCACCCAATATAAACAGACAATGGAACAGTCACTGGCAAACCTAGAGGAGAGTCTTCCAAGTGCTATACAAATGCAATTGATAAACATCAAAAATGTGAAAATATAAAGAAAGAGATAAGGGAGGAAGCCATAGCTAAACAAGAGGAAACCATAAACAAGGTGATAAGTGAAAAAGAAGAAGCCATAAAGGAGGCCATAATAAAGGTTTTTCAAGAAATATGGATCAATTCATAGAATCCACAAACAAAAAGGTGACCGAACTCCAGCAAATATCCAAAGAGAATAAAGCTACTGAGCTAATCACTCAAATGGAAATCAAGGAGTTAAAGAAATCCATACATGATCTAAAACAAGAGATGCAAGGTATCAAAAATGAGCAATTAGAAGCAAGGGAGACGAAGAACAAAGTAGATAGCTTTGATAGCAGGTTAGACAATGCAGAAGAGAGAATTTCTGGGGCTGAAGATAATTTAGTTGTTATAGAGAAAGAACAGAAAATGAGTCAATCCAAATCTAGGAAATATGAGAGAGCGCTTCAGGAGGTCCAAGATACAATTAGGAAGCCTAATTTAAGGCTAATTGGTATTGAGGAGGGTCTGGAGAAAGAGGTCAATGGTATTGGAAATATACTTCAGGGAATCATCTCAGAGAACTTCCCAAATATCCAGAAGGGCAGGCCCATCCAGATACAAGAAGCTTTTAGAACCCCAAACAGACCTGACCAGAAAAGAACATCCCACATTATAATCCAAACTGGATCAATAGAGACCAAAGAAAGGATCCTAAAGGCAGCCAGGGAGAAGGGATCAATCACCTTCAAGTACCCATTTTTAATTGAACTTTTCATTTCTAATGTTGAATGCAGTTCAATAAATTTATTTATTTCCCTTAAAATTTAAATATATTATTTTAAACATTAGTCTTTGTCAGATATATAGTTGGCAAATATTGTCTATTGCCTTCGAATGTGCAGAGGCTTCCTCATTTTGTATGACCTCATTTCTCTTTGCTGTGTTTGCCTATACTTTTGGGTCCTTATTGAAAGGGAAAAAACAGAAAAACAAAACCAAAAAAACAAGCAAAAAAACCAATCCTTTCCTACTCCAATGTCAAATTTTTATCACTTACATTATCCTACATCTTTTATTGTGGTGGTTGTTTGGTTCACTTTACTTTATTACTGTTTTTTGATATCAGAATGATGCTAGCTTTATAGCATAAAATTTGGAAAAACTCCAACTTCAATATTTTGGGAAAGTTTCATGATTATGGATTTCTGTTCTTCTTTAAATGTTTAATAGAATACAACAGTGAAGCCATCTGCTACTGGGCTTTTCTTTGATGGAAGGCTTTGTATTACTGACACAATCTCATTAATCATTGTAAATCTGTACATGTTTTCTGTTTTCTTTGATATTTACTCTTGCAGAAGTATATGTGCCCAGAGAACTCATTTACTTCATTAGGCTATCAGATTTGTCAGTGAGGAGTTGTATATTGTATTTCCAAATGAATTTCTAGTATCAAGTGCAATGCTTCCATTTTTGTCTTTAATGTTATTTATTTCAGTCATATTTCTTAGTCTAATTTATGTCTTGGAATATCAAAATAATTTGTAAAACTTCTGCTCCTTTCCCCATTCTCTCTTTATTTGCATATTATACATTTGTCGTTTCACTTGATCTTGTTTAGTTCCTTGAGGCACATTAAAAAATTGTCTTTGGAGTTCTTACTGCTTTATTTGATATAGATGAGCATTGCTTTAAATTTCTCTATTGGTATTGCTTTTTTCTGTATCTCTTGTGTTCTGTATCATCTTCATTTGTTTCAAGAAATTTAAAAACTCCTTTTTTATTCATTGAACCACGGATAATTCACTAATGTACTATTCATATTTCCATGTATAGTTTCTAAATACTTTTTTAAATTTTGATTTTAACTTTGTTCCATTTTCTGTAAGATATTCAATAAGATTTCAAAGTTAAGAATATTAGTTGAAACATTTATTTTATTCTATCATATGCTTGATACTAAATGCAACATGAATGGTTGAGAAACATGTATATTTTGCAGCTGTTGGGTAATCTCCTTGTTAGATTTCTTTTATTACCATCTAACTCCAATATTTGTTCATTTTCTGTTTGGATGATTTGTTCCTTGAAAAATGTAAAAAAGATATATCAAATTATTTTTATTATGTTTTATCCATTCCCATTTTAACATTTTTATTTGCTTATTTAGCTGTTACAATATTGCTTAGGTATATAATCAGAACTGGTATTTCTTCTTGTCAAGTAATTCCTTTATTATTATGCAACAACTTTCCATGTTTCTTAACATTTTTTTATCTTTCAATACACATAATCATCTTGTAATCATTGTGTTTTGGGTTGGGGTTCCTTTTTAAGAATAACCATTCATTTGCTCTATATTTTAATTGGAAAATTTAACCTATTAATTTAATTAAATTTATCCGTTCATTCGTGATGCATTTATAAATAAAAATACGGACACTTTGTGGCTGCTTTCTTCTTTTACTGCAGTTCTTTTCCTTTTAACTCTCTATCTTATAATCTTCTATTATGATTAAGTGAATTTTCCTAGTAGAGAGTCAATTCCTTTATTATTTTTTATATATCTATGGTAGGCTTTTGCCTTGTGATTTTGAAGGTGCAAATACCTTTTTTGATTATGACCTATATTGAAATAAAAACTATATTAATCATGAAGATAAGAAATAAATAGGCCAGTAAAAAAGAGAAATACTGATACAACTTCTGCACTTACACCTTATTATTTATCACATTTTCAATGATTTTTTTTCTCGTTGTCTCTTCATTTCCTATTCTATTCTATATGCTTTTGTTTCTCAATTTGACCTTGAACTTAGGGTCTCAAGTTGCTAGGCAGACTCTCCAACATTTTGTATTTTGTGAATTACTGAACAGAATCTCAGTTTTTCCTGGGATAGTCTAAACTGTTCCTAATATTTAAGCTTCACAGCTAGCCTAGCATGAAAAGTATATGACACTACACCCATTTCTTTTTTTTTTAATTTTTGCTCAAACCACAGTCATCATGGCTCCTGGATAACTGGGACAGCATATACGCTTCACCAAATCAGATGACATTTTGAATTTTTAATGTTCCATTTTATATATAATTAATTTACCTTTGTCTTAACATGTGAATGCAATTACATCTAACTGCATTATTTTAAGTTTTCACAAGTATATAAGTGGTTTGAACAATGTAGTTAAAACACTAGAGCACTGTGACTTCACATAAATAGTACTCTTGATCATGCTTGTCCTTTCAAATATCCTTTTCTTATTCCATAGTATGAACATTCATTGTGAAGAACACTTTCTAACATTTCGTACTGAATAGGTATAGACCTGGTAAAATTCTGTTAATTTCTCTTAGCTTTTAGTTCTGAATGTATGCAGCTCTTTTTTCTTTTCTGTGGACTGGCTTTGGTGCCCACAGCATTCTTCATTAATCACAAGATGTTTTTCCTTTAGCCCTATGAGAATTTCAAAAAATCCTTTGAAATGTTTAAAATGTACTGCTCATAAGTTTCTTGTAGGGCAAACTAAGCACATGGGTATCTACTTCCTTCCTCTGTTAACTATAAAATTATCTCTTTGATTTTAATATTTCTGAGCTTGTTTCTGATATATAGAGAGAAATATATCAAGATATAGATACATTTTTATCTATACTGATGAATATATAAACATATATCTACATCTATATGTTTTTATATTTATCTCTATATCTCTATGCCTATCTATCTATCTAAATATGGAGAGAGAGAGAGAGAGAGAGAGAGAGAGAGAGAGAGAGAGAGAGAGAGAGAGAGAGGGAGAGAGAGAGAGAGTAAGAGAGAGAGATTTTTTCTTGGTTGAATTTAGCTATCTAATGAACTTTGATTTTTTGTGATCAGCTAGTTGTATAGATCTTGTGTTTTGGAAGCTTTCTGTGTATCTTTAAACAAATGTCTGTAGTGTTGTTTCTCTGTTAAGATATTGTACATTGGTGGGGCAGTGGCTTAGTACAGTCGCCTGTAATCCTAGCTACTCAGGAGGTTGATATCTGAGAATCGTGGTCCAAAGCCAGCCCAAGCACTAAAGTCTGTGAGATTCCTATCTCCAATTAACTATCAGAAAACTAGAAATTATGCTTTGATTCAAGTGGTAGAGAGCTAGCCTTGAGCTGAAGAGTTCAGGGACAACAACCAGGCCAAGAGTTCAAGCCCCACCAATGACCAAAAGTTTAAAGAAGATATTAACCATTATTATGTTTCTCAAAGCTTTTTGAAATATCACTAGAAACAGATATCAGTATGTTCATTTGACTATACACATTTAACACAGTTAAAATTCATCCATTTATATTCAGTTAATACACAATATGCAGTTTCCAAAAATATAGTGTGCAAATAGTTTTCTTTGATAACTAGGATCCCCCAAATAATACTGTTCCATGGGGAGAAGGTAAATATCTTAAGTGTCTCCCACCAGATTAGTGGGTTCTAAGCAATAATGAGAGGTATTACCCAGAATTATAGCAAATACATCAGTAAAAAACACAGTTTCTAGCCAGATCTCATACACGGATCTACCACAGCTTAATCAGAAGTTTCAAAAAGAAATTGATTTTTATCTACTCTTACCAATTAAAGTTTTCTGTCTCAATTAAGTACTTTCACATTTGCTCTTGAAGGCCACCTGTTCTAATTAGAAAATTATTTCAGATACTCAGTCTTCTGAATGTTACCATTTGTAACCCAATTAGCTTGCACAAATCACAGTGCTCCAAGGTCAGCACTCTCATTTCACTCTGTCTGCAAAAACAGCAAGAAATAGCTCACACGTCTTAAAACAGAGGTACAATTAAAAGTAATACCAAGACTTTAGCTTATTTGGTGATCTGACCCTCTTCCCCCAAACCTTTTATTTTTGGTGGTGTTAGAATTTCATCAGTATGAAGCAAAAGCATTTCTCAGCTGCTTTATAAAACTTTTCTATATCTAGAACCTCAGTGGTTTGTAAATGTATGCCTAGAAAGCTGCTGCCTGCCAGACTAGGCTTAAAAGGGCCACAAGACTCTCTGCCATCCACACCACAACCATTAGTGCTGTCTCCTTTCAGCCACTGGGAAAACACTTTTAGTATCTGCTTCCTTGCCAGCCAGACACTTGATTTACTGGTCTCCTATTCTCTCTTAGAAAACCTCAGGTACCTGTTCTATTCAAACAATCTAAGCCACAGGGAAATCTAATATTTTGCTTACTTTGGACTTTTATTTTTTAACCTAAAGAGTCAAACAGCTTAGAGTTAAGATGAAAGAGTCTCCCGTCCCGCGGGTTCAGTTATTCGTAAAGCCCGAGGAGGCACCTCCTAAGAGAAGAAAACCAATGGGGGAAAGAGAGGAAGGAGACCAGGCGCATAAAGAAAGACAGAGACAATCTGAGTCGCGTCAAGGTCTCATTTATTAAAAGTAAAGCAGGGTTTATATACCCTGAGTGTAAGGAAGGGAGTATAGAGGGGGGGGGGGATGGAGAGTTTTTGTGATAACAAGAACGGGAAATCTCAAGGCTAGGGGTGGGTCAGGTTATTCTTTTGGCCATTGTGCTAACCCAAGCGACACAACCTGCGGTTATTCCGAGAAGTATTTTGTGCAGATGACTCAACCAGGTGCGGTTTGCCCAAGGCTAGAGGGTCTTTGCTTTGTTCCGTTTAACTCCTTGGTCTCTGACAATTCCCCCTTTCCTTTAAAGAACAGTCTTTAAAGATTGGTTGAGAGAACATCCTGTCTTAGGCTATATGGAGGGCCACCTTACTCCTGGCAACATGCCTTGTTGAGCCGGCCTCGACGGCCTCTGTACGTTGTGCCATCCAGGGTAAGCTCCATACTACTCCCGTCATTGGATGCTCTCTAGCTACCTTGGGGTTAACGGGTGAGGAGTTTATGGAACTGAAGTCCTCTCTCAGGAGGGTTCTCAACAGGCCCTGCAGGGCCTTCTAGGTCCTCTAGGCAATGACAATGCACCGAGATTGACAGAATTAACTTGATGTTTATAAAATATGTAAGGCGCTGAAAAAGCTCAAAGGCCAAAAGAATTATACTGGAAAAATTTAAAAAGGTCCCGAAATTAGGCTAGAGTGGTGAAGTCTAGTCCTGGACTCTGGTCAGTATCAACAGTACTAAGGGGCTGATATTGAATAGCTATTATTTTAGTCTTAACTACTGTATCTATTTGGGTTTTTATAAAAGTCATAATTTTATTGAAAAGGAAAGGCCCGAAAGAGAGTAAAATAAGTATACCGAATAAGGGTCCTAACAGGGGTAGGAGATAAGGTAAAAGCCCATTAAGCCCAGTCCAGAGGGGGTTATCAGTCAGTTCCCTTCGTCGTTTTTCCAGATCTTCCTGAAGGTTCTTGATCTTGTCCCGGACAATGCCAGACTTGTTTGCATAAAAGCAGCATCGTTCCTGTAAAGCCAAGCAGATACCTCCCTGTTCTGCGGTTAGTAAATCTAACCCCCTTCTATTTTGGAGGACCATTTCCGCTAGGGAGTCCACTTGGTCCTGTAGATCCTGGATAATGCCAGATAATGCTTGGACATCTCCAATTAATTGTTTTGATAATTGATTATACTTATGTAGAGACATACCTAATCCGGCTGTTCCCGACCCTATGGCCGCAGTAACTCCTAGGGTCACGAGGAGGGGAATAAATGTAATTGCTCGTGTGTGTCTCTTCCCTCCTATCATATCAAAACTAGGGACAGGTAGGGGCTCATCCCCTGGTACGACACTTATATCTGGGAGTAATAAAGCGAGAACACAATTTCCTGTCCAGTTGGATGGCAATTGGGGATAGGCCAAATTTCCTCCACAGACAAATATTGTGCCGCTGGGGGAGCAAAGAGACGGGGTAGGTTGAGAATAGTTCTTCAATATTTCACAATTATTGGAGGGGTACGTGCCAATATCAACATCTAGGGTATTGTTTTGCATTGCACCTGAGAGGCAGGTTGTAAAATTGCCCATAGGTTGGACCCTAAGAGGGGGGCTAGGGGAGCATGTGTCTTTAGTACCTTTTCTATCCCATTTAGGGGTGGGTATAATTGGGTGACTAATTCCTTGCTCATGCTTTCCCAGCCCTTTTCCTGGCAAATATCCAGACTTGAGCATCATGTTAGTCACAGTCTCATTAGGACTGAACATGATAACTCCCATTTGGGTCATTATATCTCTCCCCCATAGATTTACAGGGAGTCCGTCCACCACAAAAGGTTTAACTGTCCCAATGTTTCCCTCTGGGTCTGTCCATGTTAATATTTTAGAACTCTGGAGTGTATTTTGAGTCTGCCCAATACCTTTTAGATGGGTAGCGGTGGGTTCCAGAGGCCAAGAGATAGGCCAATGTTGTTTTGCAATGACAGTAGCATCGGCCCCTGTATCTAAAAGACCCAGGAATTGTTTTCCTTCCAAAAATAGTTTTAAAGTTGGTCGAGATTCTGTCAATTGATGTACCCAAAATATATCTGTTGATCCTGGGGTAGAATTGCCACGCTGGGGATGCTTATATGGGAACTGTCCTGTTACCGGCAGAGGGAGGGCTTGTGCAATGCGTTGGCCTGCCGATATGGCAAGAAGGCCTTGAGAGGCATGAACTAAAATTTTTAATTCGCCTGAATAATCGGTGTCAACCACCGAGGGAATGACAGAGAGTCCTTGCAGTGAGCTTGAAGCTCGGCCTATAATAAGAAAAAACATTCCTGGCGGGGGAGGCCCGAACCTTCCAGAGTTTATAACAACTGTTCCTTCCTCTGGAGTTATAATCCTGGTGGTGGAGGAACAGAGGTCCAGTCCTGCGCTGCCTGCAGTGGCTCGGAACAAGTCTGAGTCAGCGATGTTTGCATCAGAGGCAGATTTTGGGCAGGAAGGGTCATTGGTTGTCGTGGTGGGTAGGTAGGGCCCCCTGCTGGGGCCCATAGCCCGTTTCCCGAAACCGCAGATAAAGGCTGGCCATTTATATCGGTCTTGGACCGGCACTCTCTAGCCCAGTGATGGCCTCTTTTGCATTTAGGACAAAGGCCAGGGGGAAGGGGGAGGGGAATTGTCCCAGGAACGTTGGGTTGTTTAATAGCTCCAGGGCATTCTCTAGCAAAATGTCCGATTTGTCCACATTTAAAACAGTTTTTAGGGCTAGATATTTGTCCTAGTTTTCCTGAAGGTGGAGTCTGGTTTTGGAGTATGGCTCCAATGGCCAAATTAATAGATTTAGACATTTTATGTTCAAAGGAATCCACATCATTGCAAATTTTAATCATACCATTTAAATCTAGGGTCTTTGTTTTGCCTCTTAAAGCAGCTTTACAGGCTGCATTAGCATTTTCTATGGCCAACTGTCTAACTATAATGTCATCTGTATTTACCTCACCTAATATTCTTTCGGCTGCTTCCAACAGTCTGGCAACAAATTGAGAATATGGTTCATTATTGCCTTGTACTACCCTGGAAAGAGAGGTAGTAACCGCTCCTGCAGCAGGCACGGCTCTCCAGGCGGCCAGGGCAGCCTGAGCAGTCTGGGTTAATATTCCTGCAGGGAGTTTTTGTTGTTTTTCCTCCGAGGCAAATTTGCCCCTCCCTGAAATTTTATCAGAAGACCATGAAGCCATTTGTGTATGTTTTTTATTGGTAATGGCTTGATTTTCTGCCTTATCTATAAATTCAGCTTTCCAGGTTAGATATTGACTCCTGGTTAAAACAGACTGTACAATCTTGTGCCACTCAAGAGGCAATAAATGTCCCTCACCCCCGAGGCCCTCCAGTACTGTTAAAGTAAAAGGGGCGTTAATTCCATAATTCTTAACAGCCGAATGTAGTTCTTTAATTTGTTTAAAAGTTAATTTCCTATATGTAATTTGAGAATCTCTCCTTGCCTCCTCCTGATCACCCCCTTCCTCCTCGGAGGCAGAGGAATCTAGGTTTTGTCCCTCCTCCTGCCTTCTGGTGGTGTCCACCTCCTCCTCTCCCGCTTCTCCTTCCTCCCCCTCTTGCTCCCGAGGTTGAGTGTTAGAGCGAGTAATTACGGGGAAGGAGAGGGAAACAGTTTGCGCCCCGGATTTGAGTCTACTATTGCGGCTCTTTGAGGCCGAGGGTGTTTTAGGGGGCTTGTTACCCGAGGCATGGGGGGTAGTCATGGCTTCCCCAACAAGATTCATTTGTAAATCATGAATTTGCAAAGTGAGGTCCCTTAACTCTCTTTTTAAATGAAGCACGTTTTTTTTTAATTCTGTCACTTGTTTCAAGAGAGAGTCTTTGGATTTAAGGAGACCTTGCACCTCCGGAGGAACAGAAAATGATCTCAACATTTCCTGTGGTGGGGCTGACTGGAGAGAGGTGTCTGGATAGGGGGGAGGGGTGGGCCAGTGAAGGGCCCTTATCTCTGGAGTCTGTGTAGCTGCAGAAACTTGGGGAAGAGAAAAAGGGCCATATCTTTCTTCCTCACAATGCGCTGCCTCCTCCTCTAGCTCCACCTCAGAGGGGGGGTTGAGCCTGCCATTATCAGGAGAAGTCTTAGGAATAATAGGATAAATATTTTTATAAGGTTTTAGTGACATATTTTTCTTTCTAGTATTGTTCCTAATGCTGTCTTCTAAAGGGGGTTGGACTTGTTTCTCTTTTTCGGGGATTAAAGGTGACGCCAAGCGGCGTCCTGAGGGCACAGGCTCATCAATCAAAGAGGGGGTGCGCGAGCCAGGCCGAAGGCCAGTGACCATAGGTTTTTCATTGTCACTTTCGCTTTTGCGAGACGGGCAATGTGACTCCGTTAGGTAATCCTCTGTTAAAGCTAGTAAGCGAACACTGTCACCTCCCTCCTCTGCTTCCTTTAAAATATCTCTGATAACCCCATAGAAGCTAAAGAAGGCCTCGGGGATTTGCTCTCCCTGACGGAGTAAATCATTGATATTTTTCCCTACCTTATTCCAGGTAAGGGGATGGATGTCTGGTCCGTGCAAGACCAACCAAACAAAACAAAACAAAACAAAAGAATTTTACCAAATCTTTCTTTTTAACTCTTACTCCTCTCTCCCTAAGTGATCCTTTCATTTCTTTTATAAATAAAACCTCTTTTTCATTTCTTTTATAAATAAAACCTCTTTTGATAACGCTTTGCCCATGGTTGATGGGACGGCAGAACTTACCTCAAGACTCTCCCACGGTGCACGAGCGATGCGGTGTGGGCGTCTCTACCTTAATATAATCGGGGTCCCCTGCTCTCCACGCCGTCCGGTAGGTCACCGTGCCTCGAGCCCCACGTTGGGCGCCACTTCTCCCGACCCGCGGGTTCAGTTATTCGTAAAGCCCGAGGAGGCACCTCCTAAGAGAAGAAAACCAATGGGGGAAAGAGAGGAAGGAGACCAGGCGCATAAAGAAAGACAGAGACAATCTGAGTCGCGTCAAGGTCTCATTTATTAAAAGTAAAGCAGGGTTTATATACCCTGAGTGTAAGGAAGGGAGTATAGAGGGGGGGGGGGATGGAGAGTTTTTGTGATAACAAGAACGGGAAATCTCAAGGCTAGGGGTGGGTCAGGTTATTCTTTTGGCCATTGTGCTAACCCAAGCGACACAACCTGCGGTTATTCCGAGAAGTATTTTGTGCAGATGACTCAACCAGGTGCGGTTTGCCCAAGGCTAGAGGGTCTTTGCTTTGTTCCGTTTAACTCCTTGGTCTCTGACAAAAGAGAACAAACTTTGGGGCTTATTCTCCCATTTTTCTAGTTGGTATCAGTAGAGTTAAAAAATGAAATGCCGGGCCAGGAGTTTGGCCTAGTGGTATAGTGCTTGCCTAGCATGCTCGAAGACCTGGGTTCGATTCCTTGGTCCACATACTTAGAAAAAGCCAGAAGTGGTGGTAAGGCTCAAATGGTAGAGTTCTAACTTTGAGAAAAATCCAAGGACAGTCCTCAGGCCCTGAGCTCAAGCCCAGGACTGGCAAAAAAAAAATGAAATGCCTTTTTCTTGGATCATATTCTGTGTATGTTTCCAACTCAATATTCAGTAAATTTGGCATCAGTCTTCAGGGCTTTCAGTATGAGAAAGATGCTAGAAATGTAGTTGTGATCACAGTCAAATGAAATAGAACTATTGATATGCTCAAAATTGTCATACAAAGTTAGGAAAATATTAATTATGTCTATCTCTCTTTCTCAGTCTCTCCCTCTCTCCCCTTCCTCCTTGACTCTCTGTCATATCAGAAAAGCATTGTTGTAAATTGTAATATAGTCAGAGTTGAAAGACCTGAAAACCAGAGTTTCTGATGAAGATTTGAGGGCAGGAGGAGATGGTGTCCCAACTCAAAATGAGAGATTGAATTGATCTTTTGTCTGATTCCCTGGAAACCATTTTCATTAAGTAGTTGCACAAAAACATTTCAAGTCAGCATTTCCGTTTGTGTGTACAATGCATCTCAATTAGTCACAGCTTCTATCATTTTGCCCCATTGGCACTGTCCCCACTTTCCTCTCAAGATAGGAGAGTCCTAGATGTGTACTAATTATTACAAATAAGGGAAACCATTGTTCCTTTGTATCTGGCTTACTTCACTTCCCACATGTTTTCTTATGTAACAAGTAGTCAGCAGCCTTACCTATCTAACTAACCATGTGTTAGGTAGTTCTTGTTGGCTTTGCTGAAGAGGAAATGATCTGGGCAAAAGGAAATATAAAGCTGTGTAGAGGCCAGAAGCGTTGCTTATTGGAAGAGTGTCTGCTTAGCATGCATGAAGCCTTGAGTTGAATTCCTTGGTACCACATACACAGAAAAAGCTGAAAGTGATGCTGTGGATCAAGAGGTAGAGCTCTAGCCCAAGGACAGTGCTCAGACCCTGAGTTCAAGCCCCAGGACTGGCAAAAATAAAAGCTATATGAAAAGCATACTGTACACTTCCACAGTGACCATTTCCATAGCAAAGAGACCAATAAGAAAATAAGCAATTTCATGTCAGTATACTACAAGCTTCAATAAGAACAATTAAGAAAAGACTTCTGATATTGTTTGTCAAATGGCACTAAGGAAGTGCAATGGACAAATAAAAGTGATGCAATCTTAAATTCAGATTTTTTTTCCAAATCACCAAGTGTGTTTACTTGTATATTGGCTCATTTCTCTTAATATAATTTTAATTTTTCCTGAGTCTTTCCATTTCCTTACCAATGGCACAATATCATTCTATTTTTCAGTATTTATAGCACAATTTTGATTCATAAATCAGATTTTAAATTGTCTGGTACATTCCTCTTCCATCAGCATTCTCACAGATGGAACTTAAACCTGATAAATGATTTAAGATATTTAAAATGTTTTCTTTACAAAGTCTCATCTATGTGCTACATTTTATTGCATGATTTTTTACTCTCTTAATTAGGAATCAGACTTCCAAGTGATGTTTATTTTGCTCTCTTTGAGTATGTTTAATAATAGAAAAGTTTTTGTTATTCAAGACTTGGTTATAGCCTGATGTGTCAATAGCATCTCCTGAACTACTTTTATTTTTTTTTATTTAATCAGGAGTTAGAAAGCATGACTGGATTTAAACTGTTAGTCTAAGGATTTGCTTATTGTTGTTTTCTTCTTAGGAGTGTTTGGTGTGTCCTTTTACAATAGATGCTGGCTTACACTGTATTACTTTTGTTATTGATAACAGGATTCTGAATATATAGACATATTTAAAACCCCACACTCTTAGATATTATTCAACTTTGAATGATCTAAATTGAGAGTCTGTACATGTATGTGTGACCGTGTATGGTAGAGACACAGAGAAAGAGACCAATACTAATGAGATATGTAATTTATTTCATTCAAACCTGCACCAGGAAGAATTTAGACATTTTGAATTTTCTTCAGAAAATTATGAGAAGAAAACTCAGTATCACACAAAATCCTTTTTTCTCCTATATTGGAGTTTTGAATATACTATTGATAAAATTGTAATGTTTACATTTCCATATCTTTCCTCATTAATCTTGCTTCCTATTGATGCAAAAATGAAATATGCTAATCTGTAGGTACTTAAGCAGATGTGCATGCATACATATAAGTTTTGAACAGAATAAAAAATGTTCCTTTTCAGGAAGTGTGATGCTGTAATATGGTGATCCTTTAAAATAGCTATTACAATTCTAATAATTGGAGGATGATATTTATAGGAAATATTTTAGAGATGACATAATAAATGAAATTTGATGATTGATTAATTCTTTGACTGGTTTTCTTAGTATTTGTTAAAGCTAACTATGGACCACAGATCATTACAACGGAACTAAATTAGACATTTTTCTTTCTAGGAAAATTTGAATTTTCAAAAATTAGTGAAGAATTCAAGATTGATCATCTGCTGCCAGTACAATGCGTAAACATGATGAGGAAATGAGTGTTCCTGGAGGACTAAAAATTTATAGAAGAGGGGTTCCTGGAAAATGACAGATAAAGAGGATTTAACTAGGTATTAAAGGAGGTAAGGGTGCTTTGGATGGGTTTAATAATGTATCAAAACATACAGAGTGAAAAATAAAGGAAACCTTTAAGAAATGTTAAACAACTGACAGTAATTTGAGCATAGAAAATATTGGGTGGGGAAGTTATGTACTAAATTATTAGGACTTTTTAGGGTTATTATTGTGAAGTTTAGTCACCAAAACCATTCAGTTATGGATGTAATATTTTAAGTTACGATTAAGTGATTATTCATTTAATTTTACTTATGTGAATAAGATTATAGTCCCAAGAATCGGGGAGAGTCCTCATTATTAGTCATTTTTATAACCCAGCAAAACAAAAAATAACAACAACAACAGAAAACCAAGGTAGCTGGATTTGGTGGCTCATTCCTGTAATCCTAAATATTCAGGAGGCTGAGATCAAAGCCAGCCATGGTACTAAAGACCAAGAGACTCTTATCTCCAATTAACCTCCAGAAAATGGGAAGTGGGGCTGTGGCTCGGGGGTAGCATAGTTGAAGAGCTCAGGGACAACGCCCTGGTCCAAAGTCCAAGTTCCACAGCCGACAAAAAATAAAAGCAAGGTTGGGTGCAACAAAGCAAAATAGATATTAATGGAGAAATGGGTTTATGGAGATGGATGGGAAGTTGATATTGGTTCAAGATTGGGAACAGGTGTTAATAATAGAATGAGAAAATAAAACAGCTTGGATGCAATGAGTTTACATTAACAACTGAAGAAAAGAGTCTTCTAGATCGCTAGTTCTCTTCACCTGATATCAGTAACGTGTCTCATGTTAGACTTGTATCTTGCTTAAGAACCTGCAGTGAGGAACAGTATACTGTTACCCTTCTCTAATATTGTCTAACTCCTTTCTTGCCAACAGGATAGAAAAGACAACTTCATGACAATAGCCACTCTTTCAGTCAATACTCTATGTACTTGTGTTAAATGGGTAGGATTTGTTTATTTATTTGTTTTGTAAATGACAACATTTAATAGGTTTTGGCACTTAATAACATTTCAAACATTCCCTGCTTTTTTTCAGACATCTACTCTATTACAGTATTTGTGATATAGGGTTCAGCAGTCTGCATCATGTATATAGTCTTGAAATTTTAACTCATCAAACACAAAGGAAGTCAACCAGTCATTTAAGATCTACTCTTATTTTAAATTTCATATTTTCTGTGATGGAAACAGGACCAGTGAAGATTTTACATGCAGTGTTCATTGCTTTGTATCAAGATATTTCCCCATTCAAGAATTCCTGCCACTTGATTATATGTGGGGTGGATGCATATTATATAAAGGAAAAGTGAGTTCAAGCAGATAAATGATCAGATGCTGGTGACCCTTGTCTGTAATACTAGCTACTAAGGAGGAGACTTGAAGATCAAAGTTTAAAGTCAGCCTAAGCAGAATACCCAAGAGATGCTTATCCTCAATTAAACACCTCTAATTCAAATTCAGAGTGAAATTGTGGCTCAAATGGTAGTGGGCCACCCTTAAGCAAAAATATCAAGCAAAGGCATGAGTTAAAGACCACCCTGTCCCACCAACACACACACAAACACATGCACATAAGACAAATGAGAGATTAATATAAAACCAGATATGTCTGTCTGTTAATTCAGTGATATTGCATTGTATAGCAAAAATATATCCACACTTATTTACATTCTAAAGCTGCGACTATCTTGAAAACATGCATTAGTCTAGAACTACAGCAGTTCCTTAAAAATGCTGTTGATTTCCAGATTGGATTTTACCTTTTACATTTTGTCTCTCATAATCTTCACAAATTAGGCCATGCAACTAATATCCTTTGAGATCCTTCTTTGATTTCTTTATGGAAGTTCTAAGTCACTAACTTATTTTTGTTTGGGACCAGGAATTGAATCTAATACTTATAAAGACCAGATATATGCTCTATGATTGAGCTGTATCCCCAAACCCTAATTTAAAACATTCTTATTAATTTCCCTAACTTAATTTTTCTTTCAATTAAAATAGAAGCAGGTTGCCTAGCATGCATGAAGACCTGGGTTTGATTCCTCGGTACCACATTCATAGAAAAAAAGCCGGAAGTGGTGCTGAGGCTCAAGTGGTAGAGCTCTAGCCTTGAGAAAATCCAAGGACAGTGCTCAGGCCCTGAGCTCAAGCCCAGGACTGGCAAAAAATAAAAAAATAAAAATAAAATAAAATAAAATAGAAGCAGGGAATTTTTATGTTTTCTAACTCTTAGATTGCTAGTTTCTAGAATTCTATATAAAATGTAATTGAGTAAATGATTATGAATTATAATTCAAAATAATTTGTATGATCAATGCTTAAGTGACTTTTTCATTTAATAATAACATTCGACCCTATCTTTGCTATATTTTTCTACTAGAGAAATTTGTGCGATTTCTGCCAAAGAAGTAGACTTAGGTCATTTTGACAACCTTCTGGTGTTGTGGTATCAGAATGGCAGATGCAGGGATAAGCTTTAAATCCCTTTATGACCACTTTTATTTATATATAAATATTTCATTTTGTCAAGGTCTCACTTTGCTATCTGATGGAATACTGTAGATGCATTTTTTAAAATCTAGAATTAATATTTAATGCTCCCAAGCAATATTTCTTTACAATAAACATATATTCATGATCCAACTCTTTTCGTTGTTTTATTCATCTTGAAAGAGAACCTAGGTTTTGCTGTGCTGTTTATACAACTCAGTAAACTTTGATCTGAGGACCTTAATTCAGAATTTTCTAGAACTTGTTTCAGTACTGCATTATATTGTTGGCTCTATTTTTATATCCCTGATTTGAATTAAAAACAGGTTAATAATTACAAGTCCATATATATATTTAGAGTCTGTAGGCAACTTGGACTTTGTGACTTTCAGTCATTTTTAAGCTCAACATAATATAATTACTCAATCTCGGTGTTGTTTGATATACTCTAAAGCTTACTGATTATGTTCTTGCAATCCTTAAAGGAGATAAAATCATAGGAATCTCTTAGTAACCTGATGGTTATCTTCAAGTTGTGCTTGGATCAGCTCTGAGAGCTTAGGGCTTTGTATAAATTAGGAAGGCTGGCCAAGGGTTTGGAAAATTTGCAGTGTATTTCATCATCTTAGGTTTAATCATTTTTGAATTTTATATTAAGTTTTCTTCTTTAATAATTAATTCCAAATTCTCTCCTTTCCCAATTCACCAATAAAAAATTTCCAAATAACTTCAAGCTACTTATTTATAACTAATGTTAATTTTCCATAGATCATATTTCAGAGAAACAATTTCAAATAGCTGCAGTTTCTAGCCATATTTATTGATGGCCATTTTCATGTAATAAGTAGAGTGGTTCTTAGGAAATATGCAATTATAATAAGTTTTTCTTCTTTTTTGTTGTTGTTTTTACATGTCAGACCATGATATGTGTAGAGAAATGTCCCCATGAGCATCTTGTGATTTTTAGAAAAGTAAAGTTTTACTAAAGTTTGGCTGATACTTCCAAAGTCATATAATCAACATTAAAACAACAGAAGTTAATTTGGTATCATCTTATTAGAATAGAAAAGAAGTTACTAGAATTCCTTTAGCCTATTTTTGTTCTCCTTTAAGCAGTATTGGAAATATAACTCTAATACCTCCAGTAAATCTTCTAACTATTCACTGACAAGGAAAATCAACCCACATTTAATTAGCCCATTGAACCTATCAACTATCACAAACTGAAAAATTAGGCAGACAAGGGGATGAAATCTTGTTAAGGCAGAGATAAGTTGTATTGTGGATGATTTAACAGTATTGTTTCAGACTTCCCTACACTAAATTAATTTCTATTGTTGTGTCTATGGGAGCTGGAGAAGTTAGGAAAGAGAATGGGAACTTTAACATTTATCCCCAACTCTTCCTGGAAATGCATCAAAGTATGCAACCAGATTTTAAAAGATTTCTTTTTCTTTTCTTTCTTTTCCTTCCTTCCTTCCTTCCCTCTCTCTTTCCCCTCCCTCTCCCTCCCTCCCTCCAGCTGTACCTCTAGCAGTTAATTGAAGAATCTTGCTGACTTTCTGGCCTGGGTTGGCTTTGGATTGAAAATGTCAGATCACAGACTACTGAGTAGATAGGATTACAGGTGTGAGCCACTGTCTCAAGAACCAGGCTTTGAAAGATTTTGTACCTTTTAAAATATCCTACATTTGTCATAATCAGTAAAAACCTTGGGCTCTCCTAGCAGAGATTTGAAATAGAGCAAAACCTTGATACAAAAGGCCATATAGTAGGACACTAAATGAAAGGATCTCTAGTATATAGAAACATAAGCCATATAATGAATGCTTGTTGTCCTTAAAGTACTATGTTATCTCTCATCTCTTTTGCTGTCCCTTGGTTATCTCATATTGCTACAGCATCTCACTTTGTTACCTGATATATGGGATATATTTGTATTTGGTTATTTGAAATTGGATAGGGAAGGGGGGAAAACAAGATGAGGGGTGGGGGTTGGGGGGAGGGAAATGGGGACCAAGACATGTGAAAGGGTATCAATGTATGGGAATTAATGCACCATCTATCTGGCAAATATCATGTGACCCTTCTATTAATTACAATACAAATATATGAAAAAAATAAAATATCCTACATGTTTAGTGGAATTTGTTCTTTAAAAAATTGATCCACTGGACAGGTGGCCTAGTGGTAGAGTGCTTACCTAGCATTCGCGAAGACTGGGGTTCAATTCCTTGGTACCACATACATAGAAAAAGCCGGAAGTGGCCTTGTGGCTCAAGTGGCTCTATAAGCCTTGAAGAAAAAAAAAGTGCTCAAGGACAGTGCTCAAGCCCTGAGTTCAAGCACCAGGACTGGCAAAAAAAAAAAGAGAGAAAAGAAAATTGTTCTACTGTTATAGATCTCAGTGTTTCTGTCAGATGTCTAGCTAGTGATATAGTGCTGATATATGTCTACACTAGGGCCTAACAACCTAGTTAAATTTGTCCCCACATTACTGAATCTGATTAAATAGGCTGATTATTAAAAACCACATATATCATTAAACATATATATACATATATTTGAATCAAAATTGAGTACAGTTCATTCTCAATTGCTACATTTGAAGTGTGTGTGTGTTATTTTTAATCTGGATTCATTTATTGATAAGTTTATACAAAAAATTGAGTGCTAGTTTCCAATTGTTTGATTTATGTCTTTTCCTTTTCTTTTTAATATGCCATGTGAAATGTGGCACTTATTTTTTATCCAATAATTCTATTGCCTCTATATTCCCATGATGTCTCTGCTATGGGTAATGCTGACTGGATTTCTGAAAGATAAGCAGCTTACACAATATTCCCTGGTGAAAACAGGCAATACATTCTGTCCTGTTAAATTTTAACTACCAAAATGAATTTTACGTTTCATAAATAAATAAAAATTCAGGCTCCATGTTATGTTGAGATTAATCCAAATAAATAAAAAAGAATAAAAAAAGAAATGAATTAGAGGTCATGAAGATACAGATTTTACTTATAGCCATTTTATTTCAGTTGTATTATGTGGAAATATTGAAAAATATATAGCTGTAATTAAAATATTATAGAATTATTTGCTTTTAATGTATTTTAAACAGACTGTTGTTGATCAGTTGGGTTTTTTTACAATATATGTTGAAATTTATCATATAACAGTGGTTGAGTTTGCTTATCTTAATCAATTAAAAACTAATCTCTGCAAGTAAAAAGTATAAATTATCAGGAAAAAGTTATGATTTCTTAGCATTGAGAAGAAATATTTGTGTGGACCTAACTTAAGGACAGAGTGATTATCATCTAAATGATGATATCAAAGCAAACAAAAAAACTCACCTAGCAACAATGTCTCCAATAACTAACATAAATAGTCAAAACTATTTGGAAAAAATATTTTATACATGGACACTGGTGGCTTACTCCTTAAATCTTAGCTACTCAAGAGGCTGAGGTATGAGGCTTGTAGTTTCGAACCATCCCAGGTAGGAAAATCCATAAAAGGCTTATCTCCAATTAACTGCCAGAAAATTCTAAGTGGAATTGTGGCTCAAAGTGGTAGAGTACTAGCCTTCAACAGACAAGTTCTGGGCATGCCCAAGACCTGAGTTTAAGCCCAACAACTGATTACATGTAATATTTACATACTAAACACAAATTATTTATATATTGATATATTATAATATTAATATAATACAAACTATTATATAAATATATAATATATTATGATATATTATATGTTAATGCAAAATTCTTTCCATTAAATACAAAAAACATAAAATGTCCCACTTTGCTTTAACATACATAACCAGCAAGTTTATGCATAAAGTGAAATGTAAGCCATGAAAAGATAATCTTAATGAAATTAAAGGCTTTAACAAAATTACTGAAAGACAAAATTATTTCTTTGTAGCTTTGTTTTGTTCTCATTTAAGCATTAAGTATATGGATAATAACTTTTTTCATCTCTATCAGATATCTAATTTACAATTCAATTTTTATCCATGTTAAAATATTTTATGTTATTGTGGTATCCATATTGCAATATCTTGAATATGTATGCCCTCTCCAGAATCATTTGATGAAATCTTGACCTTCAATTTGATAACATCAGCAACTTTAAATGTATATTTTTCTCTGTGTTCTCTATGTTTCTCTTTCTGACTCACACACACATGCACACACATTGTTCTCACTGATTTGCTTCCTTACACAAAATATAGTTGGGGTTACTGTAATTTAAGTGACCTTGGCATTTCATTTCTCTAGTATTGTCTTTCTTTAATTATGGCCACAAAACCTTATTAGTCCTCTTCTACTGCAATACAAGTTTATGGGTAGCACATTTCCTACTCAACATTCTCAGCATTTCTTCTATTACATGACCTAACAAGAACTACATTTTGTACTTGTAGGGAACAGTGACAACATAAAGCCTAGGAGTATTAACATGACTTTATCAACAAATACTTGAAAATATGTCAATTCAATTTTAAGTAATTTTAATATTTTAATCTTTAAGTTACTATTTAACCTAAGATATATTAAAATAAATTTTAAACTGGGTGCAGCGGCTAATACCTATAATCCTAGCTACTCAGGAGGCTGAAATCTGAGGATCAAGGCTCAAAGCCAGCCCAAGCACAAAAGGACCTGAGACTCCTATCACCAATTAACCTCTAGAAAAACAGGAAGAAGGGCTTGGCTCAAGGGTAGGGCAGTAGCCTTTAGCTGAAGAGGTAAGAAACAGTGCCCAGGCCCAGTTGAATCCTCATGACTCACAAAAAAGAAAAAACAAGTAATGTCTCACTAAGATTCATATTTGTATTAAAATACACAAATTCAAAAAATATAACATAAATTATAAAATATTACTTATTATAGTAAAGTAATCCCATCTCAAAATCAGAGATGGTACATTTTCTTGTGTCTATTATTTTTAATTGTCTATTAGTTCATAAAACTATTAATAACTTCCACTATCCACCACACTCAGATCAACTTCAACCCACTTGAAATTCAGCTGGGCCACACAGATTTAGAAACAAACGTATAGATGTCAGGATAATATGAACTCAAGCAATAAGCTTCTTCTAATACATGTTCTCAGTATATTTTCAGTCTCTGTACATTTGTAATATTCATTATTTTTCAAGAAATAACATTTTATTGAAAACTAAGTATAGGGTATTGCAGTAGAAGAGGAGTAATAAGGTTTTGTGGCCATAATAAAAGAAAGACAACACTAGAGAAATGAAATGCCAAGGTCACTTAAATTCCAGTAACCCCAATTATATTTTGTGTAAGGAAGCAAATCAGTGAAACAATAGTATGAGTATGCATGTGTGTGTGTGAGTCAGAAAGAGAAACCCAGAATACAAAGAAAAATATACACTTAAAGTTGCTGGTGTTATCAAACTAAAGGTCAAGATTTCATCAAAGGGTGCAGTGGCTCAAGCCCAGCTGAGACATTACTTTTTATAACCTTGTTTTATTCCCTCAGTCCTAGGGCTTGAACTCAGGGTCTGAGCAATGTCGATGAGGATTTTTTTTTGTTCTTGTTTTATTTTTTATTTTCTCAAGGCTAACACTCTTAACACTGGAGCCACAGCACCACTTTCAGGGTTTGTTTTTTTTTGTTGTTGTTGTTGTTCTTTTGTTGTTGTTGTTTTTATTTCTGTGTATGTGTTACTGAGGAATAGTGGCTACCACTAAGCCACACTTCTGGCTTTACCTATAACATATATGTGTGTTCAACAGAATTTAATTCACATGTAATGTTAGAAGGTCTCAATGGGAGAGAGAGAAAGAGAGTGTGAGAGAGAGAGAGAGAGAGAGAGAGAGAGAGAGAGAGAGAGAGAGAGAGAGAGAGAGAGAGAGACTCAACAGTTGAACAAAGGTGCTAGTCCATAAATACATCTTTGTGACATGGAAAAGAAAATAGTCATCTTCTATAAAATTAAATAAATAAAACTGAAAATATAAATTAGAGTAGCTTATGACAAAATAAAACGTTTTGAATCATATTTAGAAAGCAAAGCAAGACACTTGCTATGAGGTGAGTGTCTATATTACTTGCATTTACACAGTTCTGTTAAGGAAAATTGTCTCATAAACTTTTTTTTAATGTTTCCTTTGTCTTCTATTTCCTGCTGTTTTTGCTCCTTTTAATCTAATGTGGTTGCCTGGTTCTTTGATATTTTCAAAATAATACTTGAAGAAAAATGCTTCTTTGTGTAAAATATGATTCAAAAAAGAATCAAGATACTAGAAGGAAAGAGCAGATGTTAAAAGCCCATTAACTGAATATATCCTGGGGCAGGAATTATGCTAAAACTGATGAATGAAACTGTGACTTGCTGTGACTTTGGAGGTGAACTTGGACCAATGTGAGAATAGAGGAGAGCTTGGACTGTTCAACAATTCCTACAGCAGAGGCTGCACAAGCTAAGTACTGAGAAAACAATACAGCTTTTAAAGTCATATCTGTAAAGTCACTCATGATTCATATATTACTACTTAGATGCCACGTGTGAATCTTAAATTTAACAATTTTTTCCGGTTGGCAAGAGGGCTTGATATCTGGGCCTGGGCATTGTCCCTGAGTTCTTCAGGTCAAGCTAATGCTCTACCACTTGAGCCACAGCACCACTCCCAGTTTTCTGGTGGCTAATTGGAGATAAGAGTCTTATGGACTTTGCTGCTTGGGCTAGCTTTGAACCTCGATCCTCAGATCTCAGACTCCTGCGTATCTAGTATTATAGGCATGAGCCACAGACACTTGGCTAATTTAACAAATCTTAAAATAGGTTCATTCTTTTCTTTAAGAAAATATTTAGCTCTTCACCATTTGTTTTAGTCCAAATGGGACATGAATCCTTTACTTCCTTTCTCCTCCACTTTCTATTCCTAAAGAAATCCCAGAGAAGATCTTGCTTTTTCAACCTCTAAAACCTTCCTCTAATTTAATCATTTTTATTATTGTGAACAATAGCTATTCAGGATATTTTATGATTCTTATATACTGCTAAAATAATTCCTATCCAATAATCTGATTTTAGTGCTTGTTTTCTTAATTTCTTTCCTAGTCATCACTGAGATATAACATTGAAATTATAACATAAGTGAGATCAAACTTCTGCCCTGGTGTTACATTTAGAAAAATAAATTGCACTTGTTTCTCTCTGCTTTATAAGGCTTTCTAAGCAATGAACCTACAACATACCCTTTTATTCTAGTATCCTGGAATCAAGGAAACTTGATTTCATCTTGTTATCACTCCTTGTTCATTGATACTAAAAGCCATGATTTCAAATCTTCACCAAACTGTCTGTTTCCACTTAAACTGTCTACTGGGATGTAAATAGCTACTTAGAGATTTGTATGATCACACTGGATAAGTATCTTAATTTCATTTTATAAAATTCCTTTTTTTCCTATATGCTTTCCTTCACTTTCATCCAGATGTTGGTGTTACAAAACCCATAGCACCATAAATATTGTACAGCCCAGTTTGTGCTGCTAGAAGACAACCAAAGACAACATAATTCATAATGAATAATACTTAATTAGCTCATGTTGTGGGAGCTAGGAAGTTTAAAATAAACATCCTTCAGGAAAACTGCTTGGGGCCAACATTCAATTTTTCCAGGATTGTATCTTGCACTTTGTGTCCCCAAGGGAAAAAGAACAACCAGATTCTTGCCTTACAGAAGGTGTAAGGGCCAGTGAAAGGCATGTTGCACACAGCTTCCTCTCCTGGATCTAATCCCAATCAGCAAGGTGAATTCCTTATTACCTAATCACCCCTTAATGGACCCACTGTTACAGTTGCAACTAAATAAACTTTGTGTTTTTAAAAGAGAACAAAGTGAAATTAAGTCAAAATATACAGTTAACACTTTCTAAATTATAAATAAATGCATGAATAAATGATCAAGCAAACAATTAATGGACAAATCACAAAGTTTTATGGACATGGCTGTGAGTGTCTTCATGCAGCAATTGGTCTGTCTTATGTTTCATAAAGATCATTTGGAAAGGACAATAGATTGGGAGGGCATTGCAGGTAGTTAATCAGCAAGGTAGAGATACTGAGGATCTATATGTTAACTATCATGACAAGTTCACTGACTTACAGAGTGATTCAGAGGTTAAATGTCAGCATATACTAATGAATGTATCATATGAAGAAACCAATCTAGAATATCTCTTTTATTCATTATTATATCTTTTGCATTACTGCGTATTTTTCTATGATATTTCTCTAATCTCTGGTGGCAAGGAAAGAAGGGAGGGTAAGACAAAGCAAGTCCCGACATATTACTACTATTGCCTTCTGATGTTTCCAGCCAATGCAACTGTCTACATTCTCATTATTATCCTTCTAATTTTACACTGAAGACAAAAAAACAACTTTAGATTGCAAAGATGATATTAGCCAATTGAGAATATAAATTGATCTCAGAATAATTCAGTACTCCATGGAACTCTAGGTAGAAAATAAACATCTATATACTGATATTAGAGCTATTTTTAAAATTTATTTATCACCAGTTGTCAAACCAAGCTACAGAGATCCATGAAAACCTAGGAAGCTGCCATATGCTCCATTTTGTTTTGTCTGTTGTGGGGTTGAATTCAGGACTTGATAACTGCCCCGGAGTTCTTGTGCTCAAGACTAGTCCTCTAACTTTTTGAACCACATCTCTGCTTCTGATTTTCTAGTGGTTAATTATAGTTAACAGTTTTACGTACTTTCTTGCTGGAACTGGCTTTACAAGAGTTAGCCACCAACATGCCAGGCTCAACATCATACATTTTACTAGTACAGTAAAAATTCCTATTTGCTTTTTCTAGATACAGTTCTATACTGTTACAATGATGTATTATTTTTGAGAAAGCATAACAAAGACATTTGACATTTATTTCCTCAAGGTTGTCTTCTTTAAAAGTTCAGAGACTGCAATAAATAATAAGTTATTAAAAGAGTAAATCCAACTACAAACATCAGCAGTTTGCTGTCTTATTGGTCATGTGTTGAATTGTAATGTCAGCACTTTGGAAACTAGAAAAATAAGAGAAAGTGGAAAAAAAACTGGTTTAGGGTAGTTATTTTTTGGAGATGTTCTGTAATCATGTTCTCAATTGATCTTCATGGAGAGAATCATACAGACCAGGTCATATTTTCTCCTTTGTTATCTAGCTAGGCCTAATGGGGAAAAAAATGATTCACATCAGGCTTAAAATTCTCTCCTAATGTACAAGTTCATTAACAGCTAAGTGGGCATGCATTTCAAACTTTCAAAGCATTCTGTGATCAAGCTAAAATAGCAGGCATGAAAAGAGATTCGTTTACAGAGAAAATTGTCATTGTGAAGTTCTCAGACATGGATGTACTGGGTCATCTAAGAGACACAATTCCATTTCTCCAAACTTCTGGCTTTCATGAAGTTTTATGTCCAATATGTATGTATTCATTATTACTTCTCTATTTTTTTCTTTTCTGTTTTATTTGTAGTTTATCCAAAAATGTTAACTGTACAGAATGAATGAATTTGAAAACTATCTTTAGGCCGGGTGCCGTGGCTACTCAGGAGACTGAGATCTGAGGATCAAGGTTCAAAGCCAGCCCAGGCACAAAAGACTATGAGACTCTTATCTCCAGTTTAACCACCAGAAAATGGAAAGTGATGCTGTGGCTCCAGGGGTAGGGCAGTAGCCTTAAGCTGAAGAGTTCAGGGACAGTGCCCAGGCCCAGAGTTCAAGCCCCATGACCCCCCCACACAAAAATTGAATGATAGAGAATCCATCAGTAAATATATAAGGGGTAATATCAGTTTAATGTAAGCTTGGAAGTTAGAGTCAGAATTCTAAGCAACACCAAAAAGGAAAGGAAGCAGTAAATAGTAAATGAATAAACAAATACATTAAGTAAGGTAGTCAAGTGCTCTGGCTGGCACCTATAATCCTAGCTAGTCCAGAGTCCCAAATCTGAGGATTTCAGGTCAAAGCCAGGCAGAAAGGGTCATGGGTCTCTTATTTAAAATAGGCTTCCAAAAAATTGGATGAGGAGCTTTGATTCAAGTAGAAAAATGTAGATTTGAGCAAAAAGCTTAGTGACAGTGCTAAGGCCCAGAGTTCAAGCCCCAGAACTGGCGCACACACACACACACACACACACACACACACACACGCAAGACAATAAAATGCTAAAAAGTTATGTGCTAAAATATTCAAAGAATCTCTTTTAAAACATTTTTTTTTCTTTTTGTTAGTCATGGGGCTTCAATTCTGTGCCTGAGTGCTGTCCAGAAGCCCTTTAGCTCAAAGTTAGCACTCTACCACTTGAACTACAACACCACTTCTGGTTTTCTGGTGGTTAATTGATGATAAGAGTCTCATGGACTTCAGTGCCCCGGCTTTGAACTGCTATGCTCAGATCTCAGTCTCCTGAGTAGCTAGGATCACATGCATGCGCCACCAGCACCTGGCTTAAAAACTTAATTCTTTTGTTAATATAATTATATATATATTGTAATATACAAACTAATGCTACTTGTTTCAATTGTGCATCGATATTTCTATATCTTGATCTATGCATAGAAATAAAGTATTGAATACATAGTAGATAAACAGATATTTGTATATTATAAATTATTTGGTGAACCATCACAATTTCAAGACAATGAATTTCCTTTGTTCCCTATCAATTATGATTTTTCTTGAGTTATTTCAAATCTCTTAATGATTGTACAGGACTAACAAGCATTGAGTAAACTGATTTTGATTGATTAGTATTAAATAAAAGGATTCTCTCTCTCTCTCTCTCTCTCTCTCTCTCTCTCTCTCTCTCTCACACACACACACACACACACACACACACACACCTGGTGCCACTTCTATTTCTGTTTATGTAGTGCTAATGAATCAAACTCAGAGCTTCATGCATGCTAGCCAAGCACTCTACCACTAAGCCACATTCCTAGCCCAAGGATTAATTCTTGAGTGAATTTCATTATTGCTTATAATGATATAAACCTTGACTCTTGGCTTTATGAGATATGTGTTCTGGTAATCTAAGTGCAATATTTTGGAAAGACTCTTTGATCTTCATGGATGTTGCCTAAATTAAAAATGATATGAATGTTATAATATATGTTTAACTCTCCTGATTGTTAAATAATTTTTAAATCAGTTGTTATATGTATATTATATATATAAATCAGTTGTTATATGTATATTATATATATTTGTATTGCATACTTACAGATTCACCTTCAAAAATTAAACATGAATGTTAGGTTCATCCACTGCAAAAAAGGAAATCCTCAGAATATATTCAAATATATTTGCATTCCAAAAATATAAAAGTTAATCCAAGTGAACTATTTAAATATGTTCAGAGGTAAATTCTAGCAAATGATTTTATATTCATAAATATTATCAACTTTGCAGTTATCTCATTAAATCAAATGGCAATACATATCTAGGTTCTCACAAATAGGTGAAAGCAAAATATAAAATGCAAAGTGGTTGTGGTGTTTTATTGCTATAATAACTATAAATTGAAAGGGAAGCATCAAATCTGAAAAATCAGTCTAGCTTTTCACAGGTCTGATAGCTACCAAGAGTTAAGCAATGAATGTATTTAGCTTTTAATGTTGTCTTAAGAGATTAAGGAGCCAGAAGTTTGGCCTAGTAGTAGAGTGTTTGCCTAGCATGAACCAAGACCTGGTTTCCTTTCCTAGGCACCACATACATTAAAAGATCTATGCACACAACCAAATGAAGAACTCAGAATTCAGAAGAAATAGATGGTAAAGTGGGTCACATTCTCCTCTGGCATCCACAACACTGTTACTACACTAATCAGTTTCTGTAATCCTCTATTTTCCATAGCTTATTTGGGACTAGGACAAACGCCTAGAGAATCTCAAGGCTTCTAAAATGATTTAAATAACTGCCATCCCTTCCTTCACTTTTCCATTTGTTCATTATCAATATAATTTCCATTTCAATATTTCATTCTTGTCATAATATTTGACATTGCTTTTGTGAAATATATCCTATGGGGTTCTTGTCAATAAGACTTGATATATACTTATTCTTGATTCTATTCCAAGCCTTTGTTAGGATGCCTAGTGCTTATTTCTTTATAGTTTTATTGTCTTTAAGTAGTTGCACAGAGAAGATTTCATTCAACGAAACAGTTCATGAATACATCGTGTCTTACTGTCACTGCATTCAACACTGTCATCCACACATCCTCATCTACCCCATTTCCTCACTCATTCTTAATTTTGTTGGATATACACTAAATTCCTGACTGCTTTCGGCCCCTCTTCTCTTCCTCATTCTTCTACCTCTTTCCCCTTGACCCTACATAACCCCCTGCCTTTTTTTTTTGCCGGTCTTGAACTTGAACTCAGGGCCTGAGCACTGTCCTTGGACTTTCTCAAGGCTAGACCTCTACTTCTTGAGCCACAGCACCTCTTCCGACTTTTTTCTATGTATGTGGTACTGAGGAATTGAACCTGGGTCTTTGTGCATGGTAGGCAAGCACTCTACCACTAGGCCAAACTCCCTGCCCCCTACCTAACCCTATTTAAGCACCTGCTTCCTAGTATTTTATCTGACTGATTTCTCCTTTCTAAGGATTTACATTATTTGAGTGCTCTCTTGAATCTAATGAAATTCAGTTAATACATCTTTATACATTTACATATTACCCAACAACTGACTTATAAGTTTATAATCTCCTTGATCAATGTGATCCCTTTCAACATTCCATCCAGCCCACCCATACCACCCAGCCCAACATTCTACACAGCCCACTCTCCCTCACAATGGAGAGCATATACACTGATTTTTGTTTTGCTGCATTTCACCCTACTGCTTAACATTGAAAAGATAATGCATAAACATTCTCTGAGAAAAGTACACTATAAATTAGTTCCATGAAAGAAGGCAACACTAGATCTTTGAGGCTACTTATTTGTAAATAGTACATATAAATTCAAATGCCTGCTATATATGACTTTGAATTGATAACTAGTTGTTTTCTTTCTATTTTGTGTGTTTGTTTTTTTATATAGGAATACAGTTGTAAGCCACCAACACCAGGCCCTAGGATTTCTTTTTATAGTTGCTAGGATCACAAAATGCAACCCATTTTAAAGTCATCCATCAGTTTCTAATTCCTCTCTTTATTTTTATAAAGTAGTTCATTTAAGTAATTATGAACTCTATTAAGGTTTTGAAAATCCAGAATTTTTAAAAATTGCATAAAATAATTTTTCTTTATATCACCTAATCTTCTGTCCTGTAAAATTATTTTTCATAGAAATACATCAGTCTATATTACCATTTGCTTTACATGCATTTTTAATCTCTGAACTTCATCTGCTTTTGCTCACCATAACATTACCAGCTTTTGCTAGAGGTCTTGAATTATCAATTTGTTGGATATTGATTTTCCCCCTTTGAGGAATTCAATTTATTCCAAAAGTGTAATTTTTTAAAAATCAATGGGTTAAGATATATAGGTAAAGTTTGACCTTTCTCATGATATTAATTACCTATATACCATTTTGGGGAATGATATAAAATCAATACTGAAAAAAAAAATAACCTGAAGGTACAAGAGGTGTAACAACAATAAAACTTCATATACGATACAATTTATATGCATAACTTAACAGAAGTAGCATGATGAAAGGAGTAAGAGTGCTAATTTCAAAGAAAAATCAGAAGGTTAAGAATATATCCTGCTCTCATTGTCAGCTGGTAATTTTCCATTAGTCTTCCCTTAAACAACTATTGACTTCAGGGTATTTAGGGTGAGTTAGTACTTCTGTGGTTGTCTGACATGAATTCTAGGAAAGACTGTGCTGTACTTTGAATTGACATATGACTGAGATAGCAAATTTTGTGATTGCATTACTCATCTAATTGACAGATATGTGTGTGGGATTCACTCTATTTTAAGAATGTATTAACTGCATAGTCTCTATCTTTAAGGATATCTGTTTATTGGGTGATGCTTAAGCCTATTTCTTGTTTTCCAGATTTATCATCGCCAGTAGAAGCATTAGTGAGTTGGCTTTGTGGTCAGAAGAAGAGACTTCAATCTGAACACCATCAAAATTATCCTGTGTGTAGATCTTTCCAGGTTTAGCCACTATCTGCCATCCAAGGTTGCTTCTCATTTCTTTGCGTTTGATGTATAACCTAACTCATTTGCATCTGAACTGATTGCTTTCTCAATCTCTAAGCTTAAAAACTTTAGATAAAATTGATTTTTAATCTCTGTCTCTCTCTCACTCTTTTTTTTTTTTTTTGGCCAATGTTGGGGCTTAAGCTCAAGGCCTGAGCAATGTCCTTAGGTTTTCTAAAGGCTGGAGCTGTACTACTTGAGCCACAGCACCACTTCCAGCTTTTTTTTTTTTTTTTAATGTATTGGTGCCTAGGAAAGGAAACCAGGTCTTTGTTCATGCTAGGCAAACACTCTACTAGGCCAAACTTCTGGCTCCTTAATCTCTTAAGACAACATTAAAAGCAAAATACATTCATTGCTTAACTTTTGATAGCTGTCAGACCTGTGATAGATATAGCTATAACTATAGCTATAGCTATAGATATAGATATATAGATTAATTGTATTGTCTGGGTGATATACAGAGGGGTTACAGTTACATTCATCAGGTATCAGGTAGTGGGTACATTGCTTCTTGAATATTGCTACCCCTTCTCGTGTTTTTCTCCCACTTTCCCTCCACTTCCCCCTCTCACTCATTTTGTTTTTCCCTTACGAAGATAAGGGATTATTTGTTTTTCAAATAAACTTATGTACAATATATCAGGCACCACATTCAGATATAGTAACTACATGAGATAAAGCATAAGGGGAAAACACTTTGTTTTTGTGGGTCATGGGGCTTGAACTTAGCCTGGGCACTGTCCCTGAGTTCTTCAGCTCAATGCTACTGCCCTACCCTTGGGCCTAGGGACTGTTCCTAAGCTCTTCAGCTCAAGATTACCACCCTACCCTTGAGCCCAGCCCCAGATTCCGTTTTCTAGAGGTAACTTGGAGATAAGAGTCTCAGGTCCTTTTGTGCCCAGGCTGTCTTTGAACCTTGATCCTCAGATCTCAGCCTCCTCAGTAGCTAGGATTACAGGCATCAGGCTGGCATAAATTTTTACTTGGTTTCTTTTAATTTTCCTTTTAATTTTTCTATTTTCATGAATTATTGTAACTGTGTTTGTTAAGCTTATTTGTTCGGTTATTCACATATTAAGGTTATTCAAAATGAGACTTTTCCAAGATGTACCTGTAAGAAACTTTAATTGGTAAATCTGGGAGTATGCTAAGAACTCTATGCTATTATGAATGAACTCACTGCGATAATCTACAATTTTTAGATTGAGAAAATTAAATCTTAATAGTACATGAGTCTGTTTTGAAAATATACTTATAAAATTACTTGTTTTCTCTTTTTCCAAGACTGTATTTTTCCTGCTTGTGAGATTTTTATTTGTATACTCTTATCCCTGTCTCTGTCTGACTCTTTTTCTCTGGATTTCTTCCTTTTTTGATCTGTCTTCTTTCTCTCTCTCCCTATTCTACTTTTCTCTCTTCCTCCTTCTTTCCACTCTACTTTTGCTCTATCTCAAATGCACCTACACATACAATTACTTTACAGCTCAAATCTTCAAAAGATAATTGAATATATACTTTTTTATTTCATAAGATAGACTGAAATGTGAGAAAATTATTGCAGAAAAACCGGTAGTCATGTGATTGCAATCAGTTAGTATCAGAGCCAACGGAGGAGGAAGCACAGAAAAGCTATTTTTTATTTCTTTTTCTTTTTCAGCACTGAATCTAAAAAAAATAATTGTATCAATCTCACTTCATTTGGGATGTCAGCCCCTTGATTGATTTAGCTTGTCTGAACTGCAGTTTCTTTGGCTTTTTCTTTTCTATTTTTTAAAACAGTGTGATATATTGAGGGGTTCCAGTTGCATTCTTAATTTCTTACTTCTTGAACATTGTTACCCCCTTCCATGTTTTTCTCCCACTTTCCCTCCCCCAACCCCTCCCAAGTTGTAAAGTTCATTTCCAACATATTGTTTTGTTAATATCACTGTTACTCTGGTGCATCCTTTGGCTTTTGTCTCATTATCTTGTTTTTCCAGTTCCCTTCCCAGTTTTAAATCAACAAATAAATGTATATACATTACACCAGGTACCAAAGTCAGATACAGAAACAACAGGGGATAATTTTGCTTTTATCACTATATATCAAATTTTCTATTTTTTAGTGTGACTTAGTTAATTTTTCCTGGTACTCATACACACATTTAGATGAATTTCTAGTATTAAAAGAATGAATTAAGTAAAGGCCTTACCTGAACGATGAGTGATGTAGGTTAAATTCCTGACAAGAGGATTCTAAAAACCATAGAATGTATTTCAAAGAGAAGTTATGCAATTTTACCTTGGTTGACACTTTTAAAATAATATGTATTATATTCCTTTTTTATTATATTTTTTATTTCAATGTATAGAAGGGTTACAGTTATATTTGCCAGATAAAGGGTGCATTACACATTGATATCCCTTCTTATGTTTTTGTCCCCATTTTCCTACCCCAACACCTCCCCTCATTTTTCCTCTCCTATTACAAATAAACAAGTAAACATCTATATAATATATCTGGTAACAAAGTGGGATTCTGTAACAATATGAGGTGACCCAAGCCTAAAATTCTCTTTATTTGTTTATTTTTACTTTTTTGCCAGTCCTGGGCTTTGAACTCAGGGCCTGAGCACTTGTCCTTGGGCTTTCTCAAGGCTACAGCTCTCCCACTTGAGCCACAGCACCATTTCTGGCTTTTTCTATGTATATGTGGTACTCAGAAATCGAACCAGGTCTTCATTCATACTAGGCAAACACTCTACCACTAGGCCAAATTCTTGGCCCCACTAAAATTCTCTCTAGTGAATATAAATGCAATTGAATATATCTGCTAAAAGCTTTAGAATTTAACAATTTTTATAAATTTATTTTGTCTTTGAGATAAATGTGGTTGTTCCATTAGCTTCTATTGCTTTCTGACTCAGTATAATGAAAATTACTGATTTTATTAGTTGACCAAATTTAAGCTGAAAAATTCACTACCCGTTCTGCTTTAGTAATAAATTTCAGTTCTTAAAAATGAATTTACATGTAAGAATTACTAATATGGATGTTATGACTGATCATGTAAAATAGCACACCATCTATATTTTTAAAATATGATTCGTAAGAGAAATTATTATCATTCCTTTTAATGTTAAATGGGCTAAAATACTTTTGATAATGATTTTATTAATCTGAAACGACTTATAACTATTGTAGAAGCAAATAATTATTTGATCTGCTATGTTTGTTTAGTTGATCATCTCCTTTAGGAGATTTAAGCATTTATAATAAGAATTGTGCTTAATATGTAATCTCCTAAATCAACTTTCACTTTATAATGCTCTGATTGAAAGACCTCGCAGACTTAAGAATTACATGGATAGAATTAAAATTTGTAGCTCTTCCCCTTTCTTTCCTCAATGAATGACTTGTTTTATATTTGGAACTGACAGGAATGTATAGTTAAATTTTTTCTAGTAGAAATTATTTTTTTTCCATTTTATTCACTGTAGGGACACTAAATGGATGAGTTAATATAATTTAAAAAAACTGTTTAATTCGTGATATTTAATCAAATTAATCGGTAACATTCAAAGAAGACATTTAATTTGCCCGTAAATATGCCAGATTATAATTTGTCTGATGTTTAAAATTTATATCTAAAATATCTGTAGAGCTCAAAATATTAAATCTCCCCAAAACAAATTATCTAAGAAACAAACACAACACAAACAACTGGGCTAAATCCTTTTAGACATCTCCAATGGACACAAGAGGAAATGCTGTAGCACTCTGCCCATAAAAGATATGTCAATCAACTCACCCCAGTTAAAATGGCCATTATCAAGAAATCTAATAACAACATATGCTAGATGGGATATTGCCAGAAGGAAACACTACTCCACTGTTGGTGGAAGTATAAACTTGTTCAACAACTCTGGAAAGCAGTATGGCAGTTCCTAAAAGACTGAACATAGAGCTCCCCTATGACCAGCAATCCCACACTTGGGCATTTCTCTTTCTGTAATAATGAACATCAGAAGGGTTCTAGACACTAATTCTTTCCCTTTTTCTCCCATGAATAGTGTTCCGATTATAGATCATGTACTCTGTGTTTAATGGGAATTTACATCCATAGGGAGCTTTGGCAATTGAGAACAGAGAAAGTCTCAAAAAGCAGAATAGGGACCTGGAGTTTGGCCTAGTGGTTGAGTGCTTGCCTAGCATGCATGAAGACCTGGGTTCGATTCCTAGGTACCACATGCATAGAAAAAAGCCAGAAATGGTGCTGAGGCTCAAGTGGTAGAGTTCTAACCTTGAGAAAAGTCCAAGGACAGTGCTCAGGCCCTGAGGTCAAGCCCACGACTGGCAAAAAAAAAAATCAGAATAATTACTCAGTATTATAAAATTGCACACATTTTACATTTTCATTCCTTTCTTACAATACTATGATTATATATTTGCAAATTGATGTTGTAGACTAATTTTAAGCCCAACATTCTTTCACTTTTGTAAGAGTAATAAAATTTTTAAGCTACCAATATATAAAATCTGTATAAATATTTTACTTTTTAGTCAGATGAATTTAGCCTAGATGGATTTTACAAATTATCTAGAGAATAGATTTGTAGATACTTTTTAAAAATTGTTTTATTGTTGAAACATGGCACCAAATGTTTACCAAATGAGGCATGTATCATTATTACAATCATTGTACATTGTGAAGTCTAGTGTTACTTGCTATATGCAATACTGCCCATCTAGCTGAATAATAGAAGTAAAAAAAATATTTCAAATGAGGAAAAAGATACAAGAACCTATCTCTGTCTTTCTTTAAGGTCACATTCAGTAAGAATAAGTTAATATCCAGGGGTGGTGGCTCATACCTTTAATCCTAGCTACTTTGGAAGCTGAGATCTGAGGATCAAGGTTTAAAGTCAGCCTGGCACTAAAGGGCCTGAGACTGTAATCCCCAATTAACCTCTAGAAAATGGGAAGTGGGGCATGGCTCAAGGGTAGGATAGTAGCCTTGAGCTGAAGAGCTCAGGGACAACACCCAGGCCCAAGTGTAGGGTTGTAATTTTAAGCTGAAGAGCTCAGGGACAGCGTCCAGGCTGAGTTCGAGCCCCATGTTTCACAAAAAAAAAAAAAAAAAAAAAAAAGTTATTAGCAGATGAACAGTAATGATGAGGCTGTCTCTACGAAGGAGATAAATATCATGTTCTAGAAGCAAAGTTGGGAATACTAGGGGCTCTTACTTGTTTTTGTGGGTGAAAAGTGCTATCAGTGGTATATCCAGGGGTACATTAGAATCACCTAGGGAACTTTGTGAAAACAGTTTCTGAATTTCTCGGAAAGCCTGCTCATTCAGAATCACTGAGAATGGGACCTAAGATTCAGAGCTGTAGATTTTTTTAAATTTACATTGTGTAATGTTAACTGAAATACATTGAGACAAAAAGAAAAATGCATCAATTATGAAAATAACAAGGCAGTATTGATATTTTTATTTCATTATAAATTACATGGGAAAGATGAAAGTACCACTAGAACGTCAATTTAAATTCATCAATTAAAAAGTATATAACAGGGGGGGGGCCAGGCAGGAGTTTGGCCTAGTGGCAGAGTGCTTGCCTAGCATGCACTGAAAACCCAGGTTAGATTCCTTGGTACCACATGCATAGAAATGTTGCTGTGGCTCAAGTGGCAGAGTGCTAGCCTGGAGGAAAAAGCCCAAGGACAGTGCTCAGGCCCAGAGTCAAGCCCCTGCACTGGAAACAAAAAAAAAAGTATATAATTTGGGTTGACTATATTTTTTGACTATACCTTCATATTTACAAAGCACAATAGAAGTTACTTGGCTAATGCCAGACAGAAAATCAAAAAAGTTTTTTCTAAGATTTATTTATTTATTTATTATTTTTTTACTCCCCACTCTTTGCTATACTAAAAAAAAAAAAACAAGGAAATATTTTCACTAGGGAAAATACCTCTACATAAAGCCCATCCTTCCAATTTTTTTTTTTGCAAAATGCAACACTAATAACATTTCAAAAACATATCCATTCTTGAGCAAGATGATCTATAGTATGTTTTCACTAGATGGAAACAACTGGCCCCTGTGGAACAGGATAATGAATATTATGCCATAAAAATAGAATTAAGTACCTTAATTTTTAAAAAGGAAAGAAGAAATCCTTGCATGAGAAAAAAATTGAAAAAAATGTGAGAAAGTTTGCTTAAAAGTTTGCCCTTGAATGTACTTTTTTTTTTTGGAGGCAAGTCCTTTTTTTATCATTTGAATTACAAATGAAGTTTTGACAAAATTGGACTGATGGAAGCAATTATTATCATAGTCTCAATACTGATAAAAATTATCTAATTCCACATCGAAGAGGAAAATGCCAGCTGGTATGTGGAACACAATTTAGAATTTTGTTCCTTATATCTTAATACATATACATTGAAATGTGAGAAACTCTTTGCCAGACTATCTAGAGTCCTATTATTTTTGTAATAGCAACAGCTGTTTCAAAAACTTTAAAATATTTGGAGAATATTCAGAAACAACTTGCTAGAACTTCAAGATGTTAATATTCATAAGACTAATATTAATGTAATGCCCATCTAAGAAAATCCAATAGATCTCTTGTAGACTGAAAACATGCCTCTTCATGATGAATATCAAATCCTAAAGAAAATGATGTTCTCATGACATGGCTAAAAGGTTCATTTCAAATCTTATATGCCTACATATTAGTATTGTTTTTACAAACATACCTAAGTTTTGAAAACTGAAGAGATTGGGCAGGTAATCAAATAGATATACCAAAAGAATTAGCATAAAACATGTTTTTGTAATTACTAGAAAAACTTCATAATGCTTAGCAGAAAGTAAAATTATCTCAAAAATATGATACAAGTTTGGATGGTAAAAGCAGCAAAATGACACTTTTATAACACTAAAATGGATTTGATTTTAAAGGAAAAATATTAGAAGTGTGACAAAGGTTAATGAGTGGAAATGTGGCTGATACTCAACAGTCCACATATGAAAGTAGAATTAAAATGACCATACATGCCCTAAAACCATTTAGGCAGGATTTTGGTCTGCAAGCAGTTTTGAGCCCAATGTTTGAACCCAGGAACCATTTTATCCAGATTACATTACAATATGAATATGTCCTTTGATTTAACCATGCTGGGTCAGCAGGTAAGTTTGTCTAAACAAGAAACAAGTGTAATCCTTCAAGTTAATTCTCCACTAATTTCTTCCCAGAACAGTCACATATTCTCTGTTAACTAGCAAGTGAAAATTTCTATACCAAGAATATCAAATATAAATTTTTTATTTAATTCCAGGATTACTTCAGATATAATACCAGCCTTCCCACACATAAGTATTTCAGGCTTTAAAGATAAAAATTAAAATTACTTAATCAAAATTGAATTGATATATTTTCAAGTATTTGTTGATAAAGGCATGTTAAGTTGGCATTTGCAAGCACATCTCATACAATATTCATTGTATGGCATCTTATTTCAAATAAAAATTTAAATGCCTTAAATTATCTTTACTACTTGAATCTGAAATCTCTTCTTTACATTTTTTAGCTTGTGTTTTACTTAGCTGTTATAATACATAGATGTTGTCCTTGGGCCTGATATGCTATTTTCAGTTTGATCCACTCTACTGGAGAGTTTTTATTTGTTTTATTTTATTTTTTCTTTTCTAACTTCTTGAAGGTTTTATTACTGGTATTTCAAAGTGAATTAATTTTTATGATTTCTGTCTTTAGTAATTCATATAATTTATTATCTTTTTTAATTATTTAAGGTCTCTCTATATATTCTTTTTAATATATTTTCTGCAATCTGTTTGATTCAACTTTTTTAAAGTACATATCCTCTTATTTTTTCATATATTTTTATTGTAATTAATAGAAGGGTTACATTATATTCACCAGATGAAGGTGCATTACTTCACAAATATTGATACCTTTTCTCATGTCTTGGTCCCCATTTCCCTCTCCCCACCCCTGCCCCTCATCTTGTTTTACCCCCTTCCCTATCCGATTTCAAATAACCAAATACGCATATATACAATATATCAGATAACAAGGTGAAATACTGTAACAATATGAGATAGCCAAGGGAGAGAAGGTCCTTTCATTTAGCCTCATACTATATGGCCTTATATATCTAGGTTTTGTTCTATTGTAAATCTCTGCTAGGAGAGCCCAAGGTTTCTACTGATTAGGACAAATGAGGAAAACCATTGAACCTATGTTCTTTTGTGTCTGGCTTACTTCACTTAATATGATTTTTTCTAAGTCTTTCCATTTCCTTAAAAATGGGGCAATGTCATTCTTTCTGACAGCAGCATAGAATTCCATTGTGTATAAATGCCACATCTTGTTGATCCACTTATCAACTGAGGGACATCTGGGTTGGTTCCACATCTTTGCTATGGTAAATAGTGCTGCAATGGACATCGTTATGCTAGTGCATATCTTCTTATTTTGTCTATTGTTTTTTAGAACCATGTTTATATTTGAGATTTATTCTTTTTATACTTAGCATGGAATTCTAGAGTTTTGGAAGAATCATGTTGGTTTTCTTTTTTCTTATATCTAATAATAGTACATTGAGTTTTATGAATCAGAGGTCAGTTTATTGATTAGATATTTCAATCATTTATTGTTTTATTGTGTTTTTGTTTACACTGTAAATTCTCCCTACAAGAATAGCTTAGAAGTCACCTGTGTTTCTGCTACATGATCAGGTTACCAGAGGACATGGAAAAAAGAGCTTAATTATAAGTGACTGTTATTCTTTATGTATTGTGTTTTTCTCTCTTCTCTTGTGTTGCCCTTTGGTTAATCTCATATTGTTACAGTATCCCACTTTATTACCAGGTATATTATATAGATCTTTACTTGTTTATTTGAAATAGGAGAGGAAAAATGAGGTGAGGGGGTGGTGTGAGGAAAATGGGGACAAAAACATAGAAAGGGATATCAATGTGTGAGAAGTAATGCACCTTCTATCTGGTGAATGTAAGTGTAACCCTTCTTTACAATGAAATAAGAAAGAAAAAGAATAGCTTAGAAGTTACCTGTGTTTCAGCCACATGGTCAGGTTACCAGACTTGTTTTCCTAGGACGGCTCATAAGAAGGGAAAATCTGGCCGGGAGTTTGACCTAGTGGTTAAAGTGCTTGTCTAGTATGCATGAAGACCCGGGTTCGATTCCTTGGTACCACATACATAGAAAAAACCCGGAAGTGGTGCTGAGGCTCAAGTGGTAGAGCTCTAGCCTTGAGAAAGTCCAAGGACAGTGCTCAAGCCCTGAGCTCAAGCCCAGGACTGGCAAAAAAAAAAAAAAAAAAAAAAAAAAAAAAGGCAAGGGAAAATCTGGGTAATGTTCTCTTTTATATCCTTATGTTTGGATTGCTGTTATATGTTAATTGAGGGTATCAAGTTAATTTGAATTTTGCCACTATTTGTTCTTAGCAATATCATTCTGGATTTAAGAGTATAAACCAAAAGTATAGCAAAATGTAAGCTGGAGATAAGAAATTATTATTTTACAAAGCTGTAAGAAAACAACAGATAATACTGTTTTCTACCCTAAGTAGATAAAAGGGAATTATTATTTAAGTCATAAGGAAACAATGTAGATTTAAATAGAAAAGTAATAGTAGATAGGATATGTACTCTATATTTTGCAACTATGACAATTATGATAGAATCAACTGAAAACAGATTTAGCCTTCAAAATCTGAGAAACTAGCAATATCAGATACTTGATGAATTTTATAAAAAATGTAATTTGGTTTACAAATCTTTTAAAGTATAAATAAATTTGTTATAAATTTAAATTTTGTCTCACATTGGTTTACCTCTCAGGCACCTTTCCCTTTTTTAAAAAGAAAATTATATTCTTTCATGACTAATTTTAATTGGTTCAGAAAGTCTTGTACTAATTCATAAACAGCAACTGCCAACTCTAAATTTTTCACATTTTAAGTGGTGTTTCATAGATATAATTTAATAAATGCTAATGTTATTGTTCATATTTTTGAAAGTTTAACCTAATTTTATTGTCAAAGTCTTAAACAGAGGGGTTACATTTACAGATGTAAGGCAGTCAGTAAATTTTTGAATCCTGGTACTAAGAAATAGTAGGACCATGTTATACTTATGAATGGGCTAATAACACTATTTTTTTTCCAGTCTTGGGTTTTTAGCTCAGGGCCTGAGTACTGTTGAGCTTTCTCAAGGCTAGAGCTCTACATTTGGGCTACAGCAGCACTTCCAGCTTTTCTATTGATATGGTACTGAGGAACGGAACACAGGTCTTCATGCAAGCTAGGCAAGTACTCTACCACTAGGCCAAACTCCAGGCCCCTATGACACTAATTTTTAGAGTATATGTATTTATACATTAGAAAGCTTTGGAGTTCCTATTTGTTATTGTAAAGATGATATACAGAAGAGTTACAAATACATAACTAAGGGAATGAGTACAATTCTTGTAGAATATTATTACTCCTCTTGTTTTCTCCTGCTCTCTCTCCCCCACATGCTTATGCCAGGAAGTGTTAGCGTACTAACTAAATAGAAAATCTCTACCTTTATTCAACTTTTCTTCTAGTACTGAAGGCAACTAAATTACATCATGTCATAATAAATATTGCAAAGCTTCATGGCATATTATGTTGAATATAAGCAAACTTACATAATTTATAACTGAAAATTCAGTATCTGTATTATATTTGTCAAGATATATAGAATTGACTACTATACCAGATAATATAAAACTATAATTTTTCTTTTCCATGTGTTTTTAGCACCACACAAGTCTAGAAAATTTTTACCACTTGGTAAAAACTGTAAGTATTTATTCAATATAAGATTAAGATGGTGATATAAAGGCTCAGATAATATTTTAGATAATATTAAGGGGATAATTCAAGTGATGATTGAACTAATAATTGAATCAATAGGAGGAGTAAATTAGATCAGTATTTGGAAGGAGGATTAATCACCAAGTTGCCGCTAGATAAATGTCGGTAATTATGGGAGTTTTTGATGTGCAGTTTTTCTATAGCAATTTTAAGAGTGACAATCAATAAGTTTAACTACTTCCAGAAGTCTAAATATATGAAAAATTATTCAAGTTCTTAAAAAATAACTTGAAGCCAATATGATAACATTTTCATCTTCAATGTGGTTGAATTATAATATGAATGTATTAGAATTCTTTAAGTGTCTCAGTCTCATTATTATTCTAGATTGCAGATGTTAATACTGAAAATATGCCATACTGAAAATCAAATGTACACATCCCCAAAATATGATGGAATGCATCAAAATTAGGAGTGGCTACAAATTTCTCATGTTTTTCATGATATTTTTATATATTCTGATATATTTCTTTTAATTATTCAAAAGACACTAAATAGTTCAATAAACTTACAGTATCTCAACTACATAAGGGACCATAACAATTTTAAATTATTCTAAAACAATCTTAAAGAAAGAGGAATGAAATAATAACAACTCTCAAGAATGTTGGAGAGGGGGGAGGGAAATGGGTACCAAGACATGTGAAAGGGTATCAATGTACGTGAATTAATGCACCTTCTATCTGGCAAATATCATGTAACCCTTTTATTAATTACAATAAAAAAAAGAAATTAAAAAAATAAGAATGTTGGAGAAAAAAAGGGACAGAAAAATGACATGTGTTATAAGGCATGGACATAAAGAATATGAGGGGCAGGGGTTGGGGAAGGGGAAATGGGGACTAAAACATGAGAAAGGGTATCAACGTTTGCTAAGTAATGCGCCTTCTATCTGGTGAATATAATGTAACCCTTCTATTAATTACAAGAAAAATATATGAAAAAAAGAAATGGAGGGCCGGGAGTTTGTCCTAGTGGTTAAAGTGCTTGCCTAGCATGCATGAAGACCCGGGTCAAGTCCTCGGTACCACATACATAGAAAAAAGCCGGAAGTGGTGCTGAAGCTCAAGTGGTAGAGCTCTAGCCTTGAGAAAACCCAAGGACAGTGCTCAGGCCCTGAGCTCAAGCCCAGGACTGGCAAAAAAAAGATGGAAATCAAAAATGTATATTATTATTAATAACACTATTGTTCAACTCGGGAAAATCATAGTATACAAAGAAATATAACACATTGACAATGTCCCCTCAATTGCTTTCAAATAAACGTCTAAATAATTCTATGAATATAATCTAACAAAATATTTCCAATGTGGTAGTATGTATTCAATGATAATATGAATGCTTGATCAAATTTTTCAGATGTGACTCATCATTGACCAAATAATGTCTTAATTTGAAAAAGATTACTAGAATTGTTAATGTTAAATATTGAGTAGCAAAAATAATTGATTTGTAAAGGATGTCCACTTTGATATTTTAAAATTTGTATATCATTATATTTCTTGTATTTTGGAAGCTTCCTTCACTTTTACAATTCATTGATAGATTTTTCCTTTTTTACTGTAAAGGTGATATACAGAGGGGTTACATTTTCATAAATAATTCTTGTCAAACATTCTTATCCACTCCCTTATTATTTCCCATTATCCTTCCCCTCCAACTCCCACACTAGTGGGAATGCAAACTTGTTCAAACATTCTGGAAAGTAGTGTAGAGGTTCCTCAAAAGGCTAAACATAAAGCTGCCCTAGAACTCAGCAATTCTACTCGTGGGAATTTTCCCAAATGACCAAAAACAAAGCCATACTAAAGCTATCAGAACAACTACGTTCATTGAAGCATGCTTTACCATAGCCATGACATGGAATCAAACCAGCTGCCCCTCAATGGATGAAGGAATCAAGAAAATGTGGTGTATAAACATAATGAAATGTTACGCATCCATCAGTTAAAAAAAATGACATCACCCCATTTTTAAGAAAATGGACGGACTTGATGAAAAACCATATTAAGTGAAGTAAGACAGACCCAAAGAAACATATGCTGCCTGATTTCCTTCATTTGTAATAATTAATATATGTCTAGGCTAGTTCTAGCAGAGGATCACAATAGCTCAATAGCCATGTTTATATGACCTCATAAAATGATGCTAATCAAAATGAACTACAAGATATGGAAAGTTGACAGATTTTTCTAATTACCATATTGAAGTAGATTAGCAGAATTAGGCAAATCAGCATTACATAGGAGTCCTCACTTAACAATGACTATAATCATTTATTTCTATCTTTGTGTAGAATCTATGTTTTTCCTCATAAATCTTATATATTTATTTATAGATGTGTTGTATTTTGATCAAACACATAAAATAACTTTTACCTTTTTGGTATCTAGAAAGTTTCAGTTATTTACAAAGTGATGAAATTCATTTCTTGTGTATTTCTTAAATACTACATATATATATATATATATATATATATATTGAACTAGTTCCTGAGAGTCTTAGAAAAGCATAGTGGTTTCAATATACCCTAGAAATATATCTATTAACTTTTTCTGAATTGCATAATTTAATAAGCATTTAAATTAATTATGTATTCTAGGACATTTGCTCTGATGGATTGTGGAAAGGTAAAATACGTGAACCCTATATTCTAGTAACGATCTGGTCATATGGGAGAGACTAGACAAAATGCTATCTTGCCTAAGATACATTATAGAAGAGTAGGATATTGACAGAAATCTTCAGTATAAATAAATACTGTCAGAGTTCAAATGGGGAGTAGATATTAGATAAATTTTCAGACTTTTACACAGACTCTGGATGAGAAATTAATAGATGATGTACATACAAGTAGAAGCCTTAAACTGAAAGGTCATTTTTTATTTGTTTCATTTTATGAATTTATAAATTGAAAAATTACTCATCAACCAAAAAATTACCCACTTTGCATACATAGGTTTCTTACTCAATTTTGAAAACCTAGTAAGTACAAAAGTAAATGGTTTAATTTAAAAGTAAAAAAATTAAGATTCATTAGTTTACATTAATTTGGACCCTTCTCTAATATTTTCTTCTACAAAACATTTTAGGACTGGAATTTTCCACTTTACAATCATATAGATAATTTTTAAAGTGATTTAGACTTGTGAAGGTAAAAGACATTGGAGAGTGCAATCGTTACCTACAGTGATTTAATACCTCGGCTATCTGCATACATTATATTTTATTACCCTCCTTTTTCTCTTTAGATTTATATCCTCTTTTATATAGTTTGGGACATGTCAGTGCCACAGAAGGGAACATAGTCTGCACCCAGTTATTCATAAAGAATTGTATGACAACTTTTTGCTTCCCATTGTACTTGGTGACATATTTCTGATTTTGTAGCAATGAGCAGGTATAATACACAATGGAATCAATTAGAGGAAGTTTGTATAAGACAAGACGAGAGAGGATGCCAGGACTATATGAAACTACCTCAGTATTGGATTAAAGCTGGATTTTAAAACATTTGTTAAACTCATCAAACCTGGACAAGATTGAGCCAAGCAGTATGTATGAAATCCTTTCTACACCACTGGCAATGTGTCTGACCAGTTGAAAATGTGTTCATGCTGCTAATTTCTTTTTTTTTTTAATTTTTTTATTGTAATTAGTAAAAGGGTTACATGATATTTGCCAGATAGAAGGTGCATTAATTCACATACATTGATACCCTTTCACATGTCTTGGTACCCATTTCCCTCCCCCCCCACACCCCCCACCCGTCTTGGTTTTCCCCCCTTCCCTATCAAATTTCAAATATCCAAATACAAATAAATTCAGTATATCAGATGACAAAGTGAGATACTATACCAATATGAGATAACCAAGGGACAGCAAAGGAGATGAGAGACAACATAGTACATTAAGGACAACAATCATTCATTATATGGCTTTTGTTTCACTATCCTGGAGGACCTTTCAATTAGCTTCACATTATATGTCCCTATGTATCAAGATTTTGCTCTATTGCAAATCTCTGCTAGTAGAGCCCAAGGTTTCTACTGATTATGACGAATGAGAGAAACCATTGAGCCTAAGTTCCTTTGAGTCTGGCTTACTTCACTTAATACGATTTTTTCTAAGTCTTTCCATTTCCTAACAAATGTGGCGATGTCATTCTTTCTGACAGCAGCATAGAATTCCATTGTGTACAAATACCACAACTTGTTGATCCACTCATCAACTGAGGGACATCTAGGTTGGTTCCATATCTTTGCTATGGTGAATAGTGCTGCAATGAACATTGTTGTGCTAGTGGGTTTAGTATGTCCTTGTTTCTGGGTGGTTGGGTAAATGCCAAGTAGTGGAATTGCTGGGTCATAGGGGAGTTCTATGTTTAGCCTTTTGAGGCACTGCCACACTGCTTTCCATAGTGGTTGAACGAGTTTGCACTCCCACCAACAGTGTAGTAGTGATCCCTCCTGGCCACATCCCCTCCAGCATCTGTTGTCATTCGTTTTCCTGATCCTGGCCATTCTAGCTGGAGTGAGGTGGAATCTTAGAGTTGTTTTGATTTGCATTTCTTTTATGACCAGAGATGTTGAGCATTTCTTCATGTGTCTATAGGCCATTTTTGTTTCTTCTTCAGAGAAGACTCTCTTTAAGTCTTTGGCCCATTTTTTAATGGGATGGTTGTTACTTCGGAGGTTAGTTTTGGAGTGATTCAATTTTTTGAGTTGTTGATATATTTTAGATATGAGGCCTTTGTCCGTTGTTTGGTTGGTGAAGATCTTCTCCCACTCTGTAGGCTTCCTGATTAGTTTACTAGCTATGTCCTTTGCCATACAAAAGCTCTGCAGTTTAATGCAGTCCCACTTATCCAGCCTTTCTCTGATTTGTTGTGATTCTTGGTCCTTATTAAGAAAGTTTCCACCTGTGCCAAGGAGGCCTAGTGTATCTCCTATTCCTTCCTGTAGAGTTTTCAGTGTGTCAGCTTTTACCTCCAGGTCTTTGATCCATTTGGAGTTAATTCTAGTGCAAGGTGACAAAGAAGGATCCAGCTTTAGTTTTCTGCAGGTGCTTAACCAGTTCTGCCAGCACAACTTGTTGAAGAGGCTGTCTTTCTTCCATTCTATTTTTTTGGCTCCCTTGTCAAAGATTAGGTGGCCATAGGTCTGTGGTTTAATATCTGGGTCCTCAGTTCTATTCCACTGGTCTTCAGGCCTGTTTCTGTGCCAGTACCAAGCTGTTTTGAGAATTATAGCTCTGTAATAGAGTCTAAAGTTTGGAATTGAAATTCCTCCAGCGCTGTTCTTTCTGCTAAGAAGTGCTTTTGCTATACGGGGTCTTTTATTATTCCATATGAAATTTTGGATTGCCTCTTCTATTTCTTTAAAGAATGACATTGGGATGTTGATGGGTATTGTCATGCTGCTAATTTCTTCTCTTCTTTTTGCCATAATTCTACAGTGCTCTACTCTCTGAGACTTCTCTGCTTTTAGACTCTAGAATGTCCTTGAGGTGTTTCCTAACCTCTGATAATTTTATTTATTTACTTTTTGGCCGTCTGCAGTTTGAATTCCAGGCTTCGCATTCACAAAGCAAGAACTCTATTGTTGAGAGCCATATCTCTAGTTTCTCAGCTTCTGTCTCAGATTAGATCAAGTTCTTGAACAACAGTGTATTAACGTGCTACTTGATCCCAATTCCCAGAGCTCTCCATTTACCCTCAGCTTTATGGCAGTGCTATGGCTCAAGTTCAATTCTAGTCATTGTCACTGAGAAGCCAGTGCACAAAAGGCCACCTGTGCTGCACACTCACCGTTTTTTGTTTTGTTTTGTTTTGTTTTGTTTTGTTTTGTTTTCCAAAATACTGAATCCAAATCAACAATCCAACTTCACAGTTCATATATCACCCAGAGAAATATGACAATGAATTGTATGTGGCACGTACACGTGGAATAGGTCATTTAGGAACAGGAGCCAAACTGAAAGGAAGAATGAAGACTTCTTATGGCAGGGCCAGGCAGAGACCAAACAGGGAAGCTTTACAGTTCTCAGTGTTCTATTTCCTTCATGGAATAGAGAACCATGTATGGAGTATGGGCTGGGAAAGTGAAGAACTGCCTCACCTCTGAGCATCCTGAACAACGCTCCTGCCTGAGATTGGAGAAAGAATGAACCAAGGAAAACACTGAAGAGTCAGAGCTCCTCTACTGATTGCTTATGAGGAAGACTGAATGAAGGTGCCTGGAATGGCCCAGGAAGCTTAAAACCTGACTGTATTCGCTCCAGAGTGCTGAGAAGCACATACTATACACTGAGGTGACAATATCTCCAGGAAGCTAGCCAGGCAAAGATCTGTAATAGTCTGTGGAATCAGAATTTGGGACATTGTACACAGTCCTAGTGAATGTTATAATTCATAAGTGCTTTTGTCTAGTGAATTATCACCCTATGTTTTTCACTTTCAGGCTGTCCATATTGTATAACCAAAAGTAATAAATTAGTAACACATCTTTGACTCATTTTTATTGCACATCTATTGGTTGTTACATAACATTTTTACATTGTGTCTCAGTTGAGAATATCTAGAAGAAATGAAATTTCTTACATGTTCTCCTTACCAATATGTCACAATTTTCATCCTTTGGGGCATAATGAGACATTACAATTGTGTAGTATGCAAACAACTTCTATATAATGGCATGTAATTAAAAGGTTAAGTGTAATCACCACATATTCTAAATGATAATGGCACAAGACTCTCTTTCATAGCTTCCCTCAAGGAAAGCAATTAACAGAAAATCCTTTGTAATGTTTTGTGGCCTCAAAACAGCTGTATGACAACCATTCAACTTAGTTTACCACATTTCACCCTGTTTTTTCTTCAGAAGACTGACTGGAACCAGTGTTCTATTTGGCTCTTACAGAAAGGAAATAATAGCATTGTTCTCAGTTGCTTTCAGTTTTTGCCTGTGCTTTTAGTAGTTCTCACCTTATATCCTTAGTGAAGTCACTTGTATTTTCTTTTCTTCATTTAAACTAGACAGCATCTGGCTTCTGTTGGTAACCGTTTCTCCTGTTTTCTTTATTGATTTCTAATTATTATCAATAAGTAAGCTTCTTGAATGATGTCTGTTATGAAATGTACTTAGTTATATAAAGAACTAAATGTATATTGATGTCCTTAACTTTTTACATGCAGCTACCGATAATTATTATATAGGAGAGAATGTCCTCATAGGGATTTATATTACCTGCAGCTGCCAAACTAATGAGTGATAATGTTCTATAAGTGAAGTTAACAGCATCAAGAAATGATTTTAAGGTATCTACTGGTTTTTCTGTAGCTAACCATGTGTTTTAATTATTTTGCATTTGATTTGTGTTTTCTGTACATAACTCTGAAAGTTCTTTAGCATTATGTGAAGAAAGATTTCCTGCCTTGCATTTTTTTCTTTGACAATTACCTGAAGATAGTTCCAGTTCTTTGAAAGTAAATATGTTTATCAGTTGAATAAGAGATATAGACCTTATGCTAAGGAAATTTCTCCATATGTAAAGTTCCATTCTGAAGACTATCTTATTCTAGCCATATGAGGGAATTGGTCTCTCCTCTGATTTGAAAATAGTTTTAATTATTTTCATTGAGATTAGCCTCCTCTAAGAAAAACAATTCATGTGTTGTGATGTGTTTTGATTACAAAATTACTCTCCAGCCTAGACATTTCTTTTAATACAATACAGACAGTTTAAGTGAGGCTAGAGACAAACCTGGAAGAAGCATATTTGCCTGTCCTGGATAATGTAAAGGAACATCACCTGGAAGGAGATAACGATGACCAGCTCTGTGAGTGATATGGATCACATGACCCACACTCTGAGAAGCAGGTGGTCTGATGGGAAGCAAGTGGATTATTTCATGTGTAATGGTGGTGGTCATTATCTTTTGCAGCATTTAACACTGGAACTGTGTCCCTCAAATGACCGTGCATGCTTGGAATAAAATGCAACTGCAAAGTAAAATCGATGCTTGCTTTTCTTTAGGTTTTCCTTTTTTGTTTCTTTTTGGCTTCCCATAAGCCACCCCTGATTATATTCATATATAACTATAGGGAGCAGAGAATACCACCTCCTCTCTACATGCTGCATAAGAAGCTGAGTTACCAATTGTCAACTTTAAAATCAATAAAATAATGTGAAACTTTCTAAGACTGAAAGCTGCCCAGCCTATTATCACCATTATACAAAATCTGCCTGACATTCTGGTAAAAGAGCAAGATTATAAAGACTATATTTGAGCTGTCATCGTATGTGGAGATGATCATAACGTAGCAGCTTGATTGATCATTTTTGCATGAATTCATAAAGAAAGAGCCTACAGCCAGCCTTTGCATCCATTAGCATCTCTTTCAATTCTGAAAACCATGATTTTAGGTTGTGAACTTCAGATTAGATTCTTTTCATAATTATGATGCAATATGAAGGAAAAGGGCATTCACCTACAAAAAAACACATGTGTTAAAATACAGGAAACCTACCTTACAATACTTGAAAATTGTCTTTTGTAGCTTAGACATAGGAAGAAACTGTGAGCTTTCATTTATTTTATATTTATTAAAAAGAAAATGCAAATACTACAAGCAGAAATTATCTAGGGACAATATAGAACATATCGAAAGTGTTTGGAAAAAATAAGAAAATATTTATTATTCATTCATAAGTTATGAAAGTCTACTTAGTTGAAGGTACTTTTCTATCTGCCATATCTGAGTCTTTGCTTTGTAGTTTCTCTGTGGGGTATTGTATAGAATTTCCTTAGGGTAAATGGCATCTTGGATATATGGGGGCTCAAATTCAGTGTCTGTACTATTGTCCCTTATGTTTTTAATTTTTTTCCTTTTTTTCTCCCCCCTCAAGACTATTACAGTTCTACCACTTGAGTCACGGATTCACTTCTGGCTGTCATAATTGGTAATTGAAGTTACTATTCTCAAGGACATACCTGCGTAGGCTGTCCTCCAACTGAGATCCTCAGATTTTAGCTTCTTATAGCTGTGATTTATTCCATCTTTTACTTGTTTGTAGGTTTTCCTACAAGTGCTCAAATGACAGTCCCTAGAGAATCTATTCTTCTGTAATGGCTATAAATGACCATAATTCTGCTGTGACAAATTACCAACAGACTAATGTATGAAACATATGATGGTTTTATTCCAGTGTAGTTTTGGAGATGAGATGTCTGAAGTGAATCTCACTGGGGTGAATTCATTTCTGTAGACTCTTTTCTTATCTTCTTACTTTCTCAAACTGAAGTTGTCCCTTGACTCTTGAACTCCTACTCATCTTCAAAGTCAGCACAAGCCAACAATGTCTTTCTCGCAGCCTTATTTATTGATATTGACTCCTGAAAATCATTCTTAAAAATATTTGTAATTACCATATATTAAAATAGGAGGGTGTTTCATTGTAAAAATGCTTTACCAGTAACAGTATACTTTCACGCATTCACCATTATATTCCCCACATTTCTTTTATCCTCCCTCCTCTTTTACAACAGAGTGTTGTAAATTATAACATGCTGTCTTTGGAAACATGTGTATACATTGTTTTTAACTCTTTCCCGCCACCATGTTATCCATCCTTTGTGTTCATATTCTAATATTATTACTGCTATTGTTATCATCAGAATAATACTTATGAAGGACTCTCTTGTCAGTGGATTTATATTTCTTCAGGTATATGCTCACCTTGATGTGATAAGATCATAAAGTAGTTTGACTTTGAGGTGTTTTGAGTAGCCTCTCTGTAGCTGTCCATAGTGATTATATGAACTAACCTTTCTTATACAAAAGGGTTCTATTTTCCTGAGGATTTGTATTATTGATGCTTTCCAATCTCCCTGGATTAAAAGGATCCTTGATATAGTTTAAATTAGTATTTTTCTTACTGATAAGGATGTTAAAAATTTCTATATATATTTATTTAACCAATTATATTTCCTCTGTATACTCTCTTATCAATTACTTTGCCAACTTACCAATAGCATTTTGGGTTTTTTTTGCTGTTTAATGGGATGTTTGTATTCTGAATGTTAATCTTTTGGCCAATGAATAGATAGCAAAGATTTTCTCCTATCCTGTGAATTATCTTTTGATATTTGTATTTTTCTTTTTATCTGTATTTTTTTTATTTTTCCTCTCTTTTTTCAGTTTTTCTCATAGTTCTTGAATATTATGAGTCCTTTTTAGTAAAAGATTACCAATACCTATATTTGTCAGAGCTTTCTTTATGGTTTTCTCAGTTATTTTCAGTGCTTTAGGTCTTATATTGGATTCTTTATCTACTTAAAATTTACTATGGACCCAGGTACATAAGATCATATAGGATGAGACTAAATGAAAGGATCTCTTGGATATGGAAACAAGAGCATTATCTTATGTGATTGTTGTTCTTAATATATTGTTATTTCTCTCCTATTTGGTTGCCCCTTGATTAATCTCATATTGTTACTGTATCTGACTTTGTTACCTACTATATTATATATATGCTTATTTATTTGAAATAGGAAAGGGAAGGGGGAAACAAGATGATTGGGAGGGGTGGGAGAAAGGAAAATGGAGACAAGAACATGAGAAGGGGTATCAAGTTGTGAGAAGTAATGCACCTACTCTCTGGCAAATGTAATTGTAACCCCTCTATACATAACCCCGACAAAAAAATTAAAAATAATTTACTTTGGCCAGGCACAGAGGCTCAGGCCTGTAACTCTAGCTACTGAGGAGGCTGTGAACTGAGGATCACGGTTAAAAGCCAGCCTGGGCACTAAAAACCTAGAGACTCTTATGTCCAATAAACCACTAGAAAACCAGATGTAGAGCTGAGGATCAAGATGTAGGGCAGTAGCCTTGAGCAGAAGAGCTCAGGGACAACGCCTAGGCCCAGAATCCAAGCCCTATGAGTGACAAAAACAAACTAATTAATTAATTAATTAAAAATAAAAAAATTATGAGGCCGGGAGTTTGGCCTAGTGGTAGGGTGCTTGCCTAGCATGCACAAAGACCGGGGTTCTATCCTTGGTACCCCACATACATAGCAAAAAGCCGGAAATGGTGCTGAGGCTCAAGTGGTAGAATGCTAGCCTTGAGAAAGTCCAAGGACAGTACTCAAGCCCTGAGCTCAAGCCCAGGACAGGCAAATAAATAAATAAATAAAAATAAAAAATTACTTTGCTACAAGATGAGAAATGGAAGTCTAATTGAAGTCTTCCGCATTTACTATTAATTTTTGTAAATATCTTTCCTCCAATGGCCCCTTAGTCAGTTTTCTCACAGCCATAGCTATGTGGGTTCACCATTTTGTTCCATTTGTCTTTGTGTCTGTTTTGTGCCAGTAACAGACTTCTTTTTCTTTTTTCTTGTTGTTGTTACTATGGTTCTGAGGTATGATTTCAAATCTTGTATTGTTAGACCTCCTGCCTTGTACTTTTTGTTCAGGATTACTTTTACTGTTTGAAATATTTTATGCTTCAGGAATGCCATTGAAACTTTGGTAGCTATTACATTGTATCTGTGCTGCTTTTAGTATTTGATCATTCTGTGATAATGATTTTGCTTTGATCTCCTTAATGTTCATTTTTCTGTTGTCTCAGTTTCTCTATGGTTTTCTGCCTTTTTGCAATACTTTTTTTAAATGATTCCATGAATGAAATTCCTGTGTTAACAGACATATTACTCCTTGAGTCAAAATAAAATCATGGATGCATCTCATCTGCATGTTCTCTTATTTCTCTATCTGAAACTTTAAAGTTGTATTATATGTCTCTCTAAACAAGTGTTTATTCATTTATTCATTCAGTTGCCTGTTGATAGACACCTTACCTGTCAAATAAATAAATATTTCATGTCTCACAGTAGTGCATTTCAAGGTTTCTTTACAGAATGATAAATTGTTTGAAACAGAAAGAGAAATGATACAGAGATTCTCCATTCTCTTGAGGTTTATGTCGAGCAACTTATACCATCACTTGGCCATTTCACTTCTAATGGAATATATTCACATTCCATTCAGGTTGTGACCACAATTGTTGAAGCAGAACTGCTTCTTGGTGAGGATGGAGCCAAAAGGCAGGAGGAACTCAGAAAGGCTGGAAGACCTTGGTCAAGTAGGTCAGAAACAAATGAACCTTTTTGGCTGCAAAATGGCCTCTGGGGTTTGCAAAGCAATAGAAAGATTATTATGCTCATTTTCTGCACCTGTCTTCGGGGCAAGGAATTGGCATTTTGACAAAGGAGATGAGATCTTATGTCCTAGACTGGACTATTTGGAAACTAATACAGAAACTATCATGTTATCTAGAACAGTAATGATTTAAAAAGAGACTGAGGTTGAGTAGAAAACAAAGAGCCTTTGAAATAGTCTCTGACAAAGGAGTCTGTAGGAGAGTTTGGTCCAATGCACACGTCATAACCATCAGAGAAATAACCTTAGTACATATACTCCCAGCTAGGCGTAACTACATTGACATCCAGACTAGTGATAGGAAGGCTACACAATGTTCAAGCATGGGGACAACACCTAAAGCAGAGAAACTGCTGCACATTGTAAAGCCAGATGTGAAACCAGAGTTGGTGAGGCTCCAAACCTTAATGCTATCCATGAATAGAATAAAATTTACTAATGAAGTCCTCAGGAAGCCCTCAGGAAATAAAATCAGCAAAAAGAGAGATCCTTCCTGACCTAGGATTCAAAAAAAATCAGCACTAAATATATTACTGCTGCTACGAAGACATCATCTATAACACACTTCTTATTTTAGTGTTTAAAGATATGCCTATTACTATAATAATTAGTAGACACCTGGGACTCTCCTAGCAGAGGATTACAATAGCTCAAAACCTAGATATATAAGGTCATATAGGATAAGGCTAAATGAAAGGATCTCCAGGACATGAAAACAAGAGCTTTATATTATGTGATTGTTGTTCTTAATGTACTATGCTATTTCTCATCTTTTTATTGCCCTTTGGTTAATCTCTTGTTATTGTATCTGACTTTGTTACCTGGCATATTGTATATACATTTATTTGTTTATTTGAAATAGCAAAGATAAGCCAGGGAAATAAGATGATTGGAAGGAGGTGGTGGGAGGGAAATGGGAACAAAAACATGAGAAAGGGTATTAATGTGTGAGAAGTAATGCACCTACTATCTGGCAAATATAACTGTAACCTCTCTATACATGGCAGTAAAAATAAATTAAAAATACAATAAAAAACAAAAGAGAAATATAGACATATATGTATATATGTGATATCTTTGATATCAGTGACATTTTAAGGCACTTTGTAGCACTGAAATTATTTAAGTTATTATTAGCAAATTATTTAATTGGACAATGAAGTATTATTACAAGTAATGCATTATTAAAAGTATTCATAAATGTGCCTGGTTCTAAATATCAGTGAAAATTTATGAAGGTAAATGAACTTCAACTTTTTAATAAAGATGTTAAAGATAACAAAATATGTTTATTACCCATAATAATATCCTAAGGTTAGGTTTTTTTGTGTGAAAATTACCATAGCTTTAGAGCTGTTGTTACTGCATGTAAAGTTGCAGTCTTTCTGGGGGTTTTTGTTTGTTTTTTGTTCCACTGTATTCACATAGTCATCAAGAAAAGGCTTGAATTCCTCATGCTTGAGTCCTTATGGACTTTTATCTAGATTCATCTTATGTAGAGAATTAGAGCCTAACCATACTCATAATGTTAGAAGATAGTTTATTCTTTTCTCTATCACTTACTGTAAATATAGTGAAACTCATCTGTGAGGAAGGATTAAGTCCAAATATATACTACAATATTACATAAAAGGATGGTAGCATCTGTTTCAAAAATATACCAATATGCAAATTAGTTCTTAGAAATTGCTACAATGGACATTCGTGTTCACAGCAGACATTCATGATTTTGCAAAACTATCAGAGATAAGCACTTCCACGTACTGTGGAGTAAGACAGATTACTTCCTTTTTTTGTTTTCCCTAACTCTTTTAATGTATAAACTTTGTGTACTATTTCTCAAATAAGAAGTGAGAGGAGCTGGGAGGATGGAAAGTTGGAGAAAATCATGGAAAGTAATGTATCCACTACTTGATGAATGTAAGGGTAACTCTTGTATATATAACACCCAATTAAAAATAAAAGTGTTAAAAATACAATAAAAAAGAAGAATCCTGGCAAGTTGCTCAGAAGTGAGATTGTCATTTGCTATTTTCAAGCTTCTTCTGATTAAACATCCTTTTTCATAAATGGTCACCATTCTTCTTACTTAGCATATATTTTGGAAGAACATCTTGACTGTCACTATTCAACTTTTCTAGACTTACATCACTTTATAAAACTCCTATCTATATTATAAAGTTAGAATTTTAAGTTTACTGAGTTTGAAAATAAGCTAGTGTTTATGGACTTCATTCAGAATTGGCTTTGCCATTACCATTTATAAACAGGTAGAAAAGGAATAAGAAAAGGCATAGCTTTTTTCTCTCTTAAAGTATTATCATTTTAGATTCCCAACAATCTCTCTGTACTAGTACCATAGTTTCCTTTCTCACATACCCCAGAGAGAAACCTAATGCAACTCACAGCTGGAGGTAGACCCTGGCTTTTATAAAGCACAATGTTTTAGTATATATCTATATTATGAGAACCAAACAGCTTGTATTGTGAAGAATTCCTATGTTCTTTTCACCAAAGATCTGTTCATTCTATGCTTCAAAGAGAACAATGAGAATAGACTTCACTCTAGTTGGGCACTGCCTACTAACTAAATCAGTGCAGAATTTCTTAGAGATGTGTGGCTTCAAAGCCTACTTTTAAATCTGTTTTTCTAGTTTACAGATGCCTATTTCAGTTCACCAGACAGCAGGTGTTTGGTTTCCTGCTGCCATTTAGTCTCAGCACATGTTCTGCCCAGCTGTGTCATTTCTTCAGCAAGCACTCCTTGTAAGCATCAGTCAGAGCTTTCCTAGGTCAGCTACCAAGTAACAAAATCAACCCTGAGCAACCAGAGCTCTTTGAAACTGAGGACTCAATGTGGTATTACTTATGACCCATTTGTAATGTCATGTAGGTAAAAAGAAGAGTCATATGGAATCCTGAGATGTAGGTCAATGCACCCTATGATTATGATACTACTGTTATCAGTTGATGAACAAACGAATTATAATAGAAATTTTTTAAATGTGGCTCAAATCATACCAGTTAGCAGGAAAATTTGAACAAATGGACATGGACTGTAATAGAAACATAAATCAATATAATATCAAGAAAAATGTTAAATTGCAACTATTTTTTCAATATTTGTAGATATGTTTAATCTTTCTGCTCTGATGAAATACACATATATAATGATTTTAATCTATGACATACAAATTCTCAGCCTAATTTTGATTACATTCAAAAATCTAAGTACCAGTGATTATATATACTGATTCCCTTCTTGAATATTTGTTAAATACATCATTTGAAATATGATGTAAAAATCAATATAAATAAATTATTTAATAAAAAAGAAGCTAATGTATATTTTCTGGATTTGTCAAGAATTTCTTATGGGACATGGTTGACACAAGTCAACTGAAACTGTATTTTTTTTTTGCCAGTCCTGGGCTTGGGCTCAGGGCTTGAGCACTGTCCTTGGGCTTTCTCAAGGCTAGAGCTCTACCACTTGAGCCTCAGCACCACTTCCGACTTTTTGCTATGTATGTGGGGTACCAAGGAATTGAACCCCGGTCTTCATGCATGCTAGGCAAGCACTCTACCACTAGGCCAAACTCCCGGCCCCTGAAACTGTATTTTTTGTATATATTTTATTGTAATTAATAGAAGGGTTAAATTATATTCATCAGATAGAAGATGCATTACTTCACAAATATTGATACCTTTTCTCATGTCTTGGTCCCCATTTCCCTCTCCCCACCCCTGCCCCTCATCTTGTTTTCCCCCCTTCCCTATCCAATTTCAAATAACCAAATACGCATATATACAATATATCAGATAACAAGGTGAAATACTGTAACAATATGAGATAGCCAAGGGAGAGAAAAAGAGATGAGAGATAACATAGTACATTAAAGATAACAATCACTCACTATATGGCTTTTGTTTCTATATCCTGGAGGTTCTTTCATTTAGCCTCATACTATATGGACTTATATATCTAGGTTTTGCTCCATTGTAAATCTCTGCTAGGAGAACCCAAGGTTTCTACTGATTATGACAAATGAGGGAACACATTGAGCCTTTGTTCCTTTTAGTCTGGCTTACTTCACTTAATAGGATTTTTTCTAAATCTTTCCATTTCCTTATAAATGGGGCAATGTCATTCTTACTGACAGCAGCAAAGAATTCCATTGTGTATAAATACCACATCTTCTTGATTCACTCATCAACTGAAGGGCATCTAGGTTGGTTCCATATCTTTGCTATGGTAAATAGTGCTAGAATGAACATCGTTGTGCTAGTAGATTTACTTTGTCCTTGTTTCTGGAGGATTGGGTAAATGCCAAGTAGTGGAATTGCTGGGTCATAGGGGAGTTCTATGTTAGACTTTTGAGGAACAACCATACTGCTCTCTATAGTGGTTGAAAGAGTTTGCACTCCCACCAACAGTGTAGTAGTGATCCCTCCTGGCCACATCCACTCCAGCATGTTATTATTAGATTTCTTGATCTTGGCCATTCTAACTGGAGTGAGGTGGAATATTAGAGTTGTTTTGATTTGTATTTTTTTTATGGGCAGGGATATTTAGCATTTCTTCATGTGTCTATAGGCTATTCATATTTCTTCTTCAGAGAAGACTCTCTTTAAATCTTTGGCCCATCTTTTAATAGGATGGTTGTTTCTTTGGAGATTAGTTTCGCCATTAAGTATAATGCTAGTTGTGGGTTTGTCATACACAGCCTTTATTATACTGAGGGATATTCCTTGAATTCCCTGTCTCTCCATAGCTTTTGGCATAAAGGGGTGTTGGATCTTGTCAAATGCCCTTTCTGCATCTATTGAGGCAATCATGTGATTCTTTCCTTGGTCCTATTGATGTGTTGAATTATATTAATTGACTTGTGTATGTTAATCTAGCTTTGCATCCCTGTGATCAATTTTGTTTGATCATAGTATATAATTTTTTTGATGAGTTGCTGAAGATGGTTGGCCAGTATTTTGTTGAGAAGTTTTGCATCAATATTCATCAAAGAAATGGGTCTATAGTTCTCTTTCTTTGATGAATCTCTGTCTGGTTTGGGAATGAGGGTTGTAGTGGCTTCGTAGAATAAGTTTGGCAAAGAGCCTTTGTTTTCAATTTCGTTGAAGAGCTTGAGGAGTATTGGTGTGAGCTCCGCTTTGAAGATCTTATAGAATTCAGCTGTGAATCCATCTGGCCCTGGGTTTTTCTTGGACAGGAGGTCTCTTATTGCCATTTCTATTTCAGTGCTTGAAATAGGTCTGTTTAGTTGGATTAGGTGTTCTTGGTTCAGTGTGAATATGTTAATATTGGCTAGAAATTCATCAATTTCTTCTAGATTCTCAAATTTGTTGGAATAAAGGTTTGAAAGATATTCCCTCATGCAATTGCAACTATTTTTATGTTGTAGAAATATGATTTAAATTAGGTGTGTTTACTTCACATTATTCTCACAGGAATTCAACATCAATAGAGGCATCATAATCTAAAATAAAGCTTGTCTGTAACAGATGTATGCTTGTATTAGGAGAAAAGAGTGATGAGTATAAAGGAAAGAAAAGAGAAGTAAAATGAATAGCCAGAATGAAGTAATAATTCACAAACTCAGCCTAAGGAAGGAAAACAAAATCTAATTCTAAATAAGAAAGTAGAACCAAAATCTCAAAGTGTTCAAATGTTTTCTTGTCTGTTAGCAAAAGAGCTAGTAAGTATTGTAACATGGTTTGCAAGTTTGAGTTCTCTATCAAGAAATCTTGACTTACAAGTAGATTACACCTTGTTTTTCTTTTTGAAAAAGATAACAGAAAGGCACTTGTGGAGGATTTTATCTTCCCTCATCTGTCTAAATGTACAGTAACATACACATAAATCAACATGTGTATTTTCCTTAAAAAAAGCAAATGACTCTTCCAAAATCTGAAAAACATTTCATTTTTGATATATTCTGAGTATACATCTGACCCAGAAGATCTGAATGTTATTTGATCACTCCTTGAGGTCACCTGAGTGAAGTTGCTACTTGCCAATGAGAAGTGGGATAATCACATGTTGGCTTAGCACCTGTGAGAGACATTGGCCAAAGGTCAACTGAACCTGCAGTCCTTTGGCATTACAGTAACAAAGGTAAAGACAATTTTGTGAGGTGGGATGAATTCACTTAAATACAATGTTTTGAAGCACTAAGGGGAAACTCTGTGGGTGTAGTCGAAGGAGTTTAAACAAAAACGCCTGCCAGAGAATTGTGAAAATGACCAGATTCACTGATTCTGATGCACTTACAGTGTTTCCATGTTTGATAAGTCTATTGTGAGTGGTTGTAACCATTTATTTATTTGTTTGTTTGTTTGTTTGTTTGTTTTTGCCAGTCCTGGGGCTTGTACTCAGGGCTTGAGCACTCTCCTTGGGCTTTCTGAAGGCTAGAACTCTACCACTTGAGCCACAGCACCACTTCTGGCTTTTATGTATGTATGTGATACTGAGGAATGGAACCCTAGTCTTTGCGCATGCTAGGCAAGCACTCTACCACTAGACCTAACTCCCAGCCCCTGTAACCATTTACTTTTGTTGAATGACACTGGACTCATTGATAACCTGCAATTAGTGAGACTCAGGTAGTAGAAGATCTCCAGTAAAATGCAGAAGAGATTCAAAGACAATAGGAAGACAATGTTGGGGAATTTATCATCACCCGAGGTGACCTGATTCTTATCCTACCAGCACCTTCAATCACCACTACATTTATTAAAACAGCTTAAAGAACATTCGTCACTCACATGGTGAGGAGAGTTCCAGGATCCAGACAGTTCTTTGCTTGCATTGCTCTGCAATGTCAGGCTTGAAAGTGAGAGATACTATAAGTGATGAGGGTTCTCTGATTTCCAAGTAGAACATGCTAAGTAGCCTGTCAGTACTTAACTAGCAAAGACAATGCAGATGTGTGGACCATAATGGAAGAATCTAGTAACAGATTTCTGTTAGCTTTAGAAATCATTCATGGTGGCAAATTGATAACAATATATCTAGAACTGAAATACACAGATGGCATACTAAAATGTTAATGATCTATAAAATAAGGAAATATTCAAGTCTGGTACAACCAGGCATGAGTTGACACAATGCACCATCCTAGCTTCTTGTTGCAATTTTCACACACAAATCAAGAGCTTCTTAATTAAAGAAGAGAGGGTAAGTTCACTGCCACTGGACTCTTCTAGATTTGCAACTGCTGTAAAGCACTCTTGAAGCTTTATCCAAAAAGAATTGCAGGCAACACTCAGACCTCTTGCTTCTTTTTATTTTTCTTGAAAGAGAAAAGAGAGAAATAGGGCAGTAACCATAAGAGAATGGGTATAGAAAGAACATGGTTGCTTTATAGTGATATAAATAATAATAATAATTCTTCCCCTTTTTTTTCTGCCAGTGCTAGACCTTGAATGCAGACCCTGAGCACTGTCCTTGGGCTCTACCACTTGAGCCACAGCACCATTTCTGGCTTTTTTCTATGTATATGTTACCGAGGAATCGAACCCTGGTCTTCAAGCATGCTAGGCAAGCACTTTACCAACTAGGTCAAACTCCCAGCCCCTACTCCCCCATTTTTACTATCAGTATAGTTACTCTTTATCCCAAATAACCTTATCCACTAAGCTGTTTCACTTTACAAAAGATAGTTTCATAGAAATATTCTTGAATTATGTAGAGCAGGAACAGATACTTTATACTAAACTTTACGTTTGGCCATGTGCAGATTTAAGTGTATAGCAAGGAGCTTTGACATTTTATTATATTCCTGGGGATACCACTAAAACTATTTTCTTAACTAGGAGCTGAAAGAAATTTTAGTATTTTAGGTGCCCCTATCTCAAGGACATCTTCTTCCAAACTGCCAGATGGTCAGACATCAGAGGCATTTCTGTACCTGAAAATGATTGTACATTTATGAACACTCTTTATTATGCAGGTGATTTTAAAACTTTTGATTTATTTATGGTGGTGTTTACTTGGTGCCCAAATACTTTGCATACATATTTTATATTGTTGACCTGATTTAACAAGTACTGACATTCCAAATACTATAAGCAGGTAAAAAATGTATTTTAATCTTTTCAATTGAAACATTTGAGAGAATATGTAACTTTTTGGACTTTAGTTGAAATGAGGAAGCCTGTGTGTTTATATTATATTTAACAAGATAGTGTCAATCAGAGGTTTTTAGTAAGATGCTTTAGAAGGCACATTTTTCAAACACAGGATATTTCTCATCCTCATCCTTGAAGATAATAGAGCACATGCAATAAAGGGCAAAGATAACTTCTTTGCAGCCCAGGATACATAGTGTTTTGAGCCAAATCAATTTTCATGGCTTTTAAAGAACCTCTACCTAAAACAGTCAAAAGAAAATTGGCATCAATTCTAGGGGTATAGTGAGGATTTTACCTTTTAAAACAAAAGATAAAAAGTAGACTGACAAAATATGTGCATATGCAGAGATGGAAACTCCTAATATTTCTGCAGACAAATACCCTCAAATAATAAACAAACATAAATAACATTTTAAACCATTGTGATGAAAAATGTTGATGGTATTATGGATTATGGAATGTAAAATACTTCTTTTGTGGGTACATGATGAAGAGGGTAATAGTGGGGTTTTTTTTCAGAGGAAAATTTTTGAATAGCAATGAAATTCAGAAATATCTACTTTGACTTAGCTATTTTTCCAAGTCTTTTTTTCCTCAGAACAAAGACTTGCAATACTTATACATATATGCAATATTTATAAAATTTACCTATGGAAAATTTAGGTACAAGTACTCTTCAATAATTAAAAAAATCTACATATATAATATGAGTTGACTAATAATCTGTATTATACAGATTATTAAATGAGATCATACACGAAACAATTTCATGTGGAGAAAATGTTTGATTCACATTTGTTATCAAAAGTAGAAACACTTTTATTCTGTATCATCACAGAAATTTCTTGGGTAGACATCTTTATGTTTCCAGTACTGGGGATTGAACTCAGGCCTTCACTAGGTGATGCACTCTACTGGGAATCACAGCTTCTGTCTTTTTAAAAAAGAATCAAATAGTGTTTTATGTCTTTTCTTAGACTAGTTAGGATCCATCTACATTTACTTCCCAATTAGCTGGTAATGTACACCGTTTCATTATATGCATGACATTTTAAAACTTTAATCATAATTACTTCTGAAAATTTGAAAATGGCAGAAGAGTGAGACAAAGGGGAAGTGAATGGTATTATAGACCTGGCTTTTACATTTTTTAGAGGGATTTGTGGATTTTGTGTCCATGAGGTATTTGTGGATTTTCTGTGCGTATGATAATACGTGCAGGTCGTGAATTAATGATTACAGAGTAGAAAATCATGATTTATTAGCTCAGAAGTAAGTAACTTTTACCTTAGATGGTAAAAGTTCCTGTTCCCTTTAAACCAAGCTGGCCCTTTCTTGATGGTCCATATTGCCCTATACACAACAAAAGCAACAGTTTGTTCCTCTTAAAATTGTACATCTGACTGTGATATTAAAATATACTTTCTGGAACTGAGAGTGTGGCCTGGTGGAGTGCTTGCCTAGCATAGACAAAGCCCTGGGTTCAATTCCTCAGTACCACCTACACAGAAAAAAGCTGTGGCCCAAGTGGTAGAGTGCTAGTCTTGAGAAAGCTCAAGGACAATGCCTAGGCCCAGAGTTCAAGCCCAGGACTGGCAAAATAAAAATTAAAATATTATTTCTTGCCATATCCTGTCTCTAGGAAAAGGTGTGGATTGAAAATACCTTCATAAATATAATATAAATGTTGTTGGATATAGGCTGTTGAGAATTTATTTTACAAATCTATAACAGTCTAGCAAATGTGGTTAATCCATGAATATTTCTTTGCATTATACTTATTTCGCTTTTTAACTATTTGAAGACTGAAAGATATTTCAGCCAGTATGAGTAAATGTAAACTTTTTCAATAAGAAAACAAAATAAGTCTTAAAAATTCTATTCACAAAACACCATGTCCATTTCAAATTTTGAACTCTTACTAGAAACTCATAATTACATCTATGCTCTGAGAAAAAAAAACTATTTCTCATGACTGAGACCTTTTGTGTCTAAAGATGATGTTGATGATAGCATTTTTATTGAATATAAATGAACATGGCCCCAAACATGTGATGCAGTGGTAGTCTTTACAAAACAGCCTTGACAGTCATTTCCTGTTGATTGACTATTTATAATCACTATTTAATATTCTTCCCTTAAAGTCATCATTGTGCTTCTTAAAATGACACAATTCATTTTGACAAAACAAAATGCTATTAGTGTCTCCCGGGTGTATTAAGCTGAGTCTATTTTATTTTGTAAGTCTGAGGCAGAATAGATCAAGAAGATGAGGCATGAGAAACTGCAACCAAGATTTCAGTGACATTCTATTAATGAATAGCTTGGTTAAATGAACAGAAAACTGTTTTTGCATCAAGCCTTGCATTATCTCATAAGCTATAGCAGAAAGAAAGAAAGAAAAAAGAAAGAAAGAAAGAAAGAAAGAAAGAAAGAAAGAAAGAAAGAAAGAAAGAAAGAAAGGAGGGAGGGAGGGAGGAAGGAAAGAAGGAACTATGTGCCCAAAACTTTGCTAAAATATATTTATCTCAGGGTAGCCACATGCATTATTAGGAAGATGTGACAGATTCTGTCCTTTTTCTGGAAAAAAGTCTAGATATGGATGACCTAAATCTGAAGGTAAACTACTATAGCTGTGGCCAATTTTATCAGGTAACCGTGAAGTCTCTGATCGAAATTATGAAAAAAAATAAAAATAAAAACAACAAGAATAACAAAATGTTCCAGGTGTCTAAGGTGAATCTGAAAGCCCAAAGGACTTTTTTCACTGTAAATAACCATAGTGCTAAATCTCTCATTGCACCTGTTACCAGATATGACAGTACCATGTGAAGGTTGTATATTTATCTTCCTATCCTTCCTCCCTGTTCCTTTACTGATAACCCTTCTTCATGTATATTTTTAAGTGCACTTTTTTAATTTGATTTTTGTACTGTTGGCTTAATGTATAGAGGCGTTACAGTTACGTTCATCAGGTAGTAGGTGCATTACTTCTCACACATTGTTGAAGTGTTCATTACTTCTAACCCAAGAGCAAGGATGAGGAAACCTACTGCATGGAACATTATTAACCCAGCAATGTGCCTATTAAATTTTTCTAGAGTACCCTTCTTTTTATTATTCTAGACTACATATTCACTCTTCCTGGTGTCCAACGACTGCACATGTTTTCTGATATGTTTAGAATCATGAAGAACCATGTGATATCATTATTGTTTATATATTTTAGACTGTTTAAAGGAATAATTCTTACTATTTATTCTGTAGGAATATAGTTTATAAACAAATTACATAATATTCTGTCAGTCATCTAATAAATGTATTAGGAAATAGAAAATATGACTTCTTTTATAACTTGCACTATGCTGTGATTTCAAAATAAGAAAAAATAAATAACTAATATAGATTATTAAAACTGTAAGCAATTTATCAAATCCCTTTGTGAAATTAAAATAATATGATGTAGGAGAGTAATTTTTTGTAATAGTTTTAAGTAGCCTATAATTATTTCTCTTTGGCAAAAACTTAATGTAGTATCAAAATTGAAATAACAAGTAATCTGAAAGTGGTAGACAATTATTGGTGTGGATAAATGTGAATTCATGCCTCTCATACAAATTTATTTTGGTTTATAATGTTATATTACATATTTCCCATCCTTTTTTATTTTTAGAAATTCACTTAGATCTACAATTTCGATATCATACACATTTTCTATACCATCATAATAATTCTCAAAACTAGATTTTATTTTGCTTAGAAACCTGAGCAAATAATTACCTACTTTTCAGTAACTGTAGATTATGATTCTCCAACAGTCATTAGGTTATATTTTCACTTCTAACATATGCAAGATCAGAGCTTATTAATGATCTTTCTTGCTTCTGATATTTGGAATGTGCCAACCTTTTTGAATGGAAAGTTCTGTTACTATCTTTTCATACCTTACCATGATTTTCTGTGGTGATCTCAGCAATGCAGACTCAAGATATCATGATGGAGACTAAATCTAACTTCTCAGAAGGTGGATCACGACTTCAAGTATGTTTTACATTCTTCTTTCCAGTCTAATAGTGTATTCTTCTGTATCAGACTTTCTCAGAATTTATATATGTATATATATGTATATATAAAATATACATAGATATTTGTACACATATACATATAACTATATGTGTACACATAGATATTTGTACACACATACCTATAACTATATGTGTATATATACATAATTATGTATATCAGATATATGTCCACATTCACATATAAATCTAGTTTTTGAAATTAATTTAAAATTAATATATCGGATATAAATATACATTGTATGTGTTATTCTACCTCTCCTCTTGGTTCTTCTTCTCCTGAGAAAGTTTACACAGCCCTGTTAAAAACACTTCTTATATATTAATCTACTCAGGCAGAACTATTACTTTGGTAAAATATTATCCACAATTTATGGATGAGAAATAACTTGGCCAAGATGAAATACATATTAAGACCTTGGGTAGAATGAAATGCTTATTTCCCTGCATGATTTTTGTTTTCTGTATTATAGAGATAAATAAATTGGTATGGCAGTATAGATGACTCACCAGAGATTTTAAATTCACTCATGTAGCTTTATCAAAATAACTGACCTGGCTAAGTCAATGGCAATTCATGGAAACATAGGAGTCAATAGGAACTGATACGGAATTATGTTTCATAATATACGTGATAAATGGGATCCTGCCTAAATGTGGAAATGCTTCATGTGTACTGACATATATTACACAGTTACATCAGTCTGAATCCTTGGAGGAATGAGATGGCAGCCATAATAAGTAATTGAAATAATTTCATTAAGGGAAACACATGATTGTTTACAAAATTCTTGGCAGAGTTAATGGAAACAAATGAAACAGTGAAGCACAGGTACAAATAGCACTGAGCTGCTGTTACCCAGAAGTCTGAAGAGGAAAAGGGAGAGAGCAAATCTCATAATACAGAGAGATAGCTCTAAGACCGAGCTAGTTTATAGGAATTGTGCCATTGGTAAAGGAAAGTGTTCTGTATAGTCTCTGAATTCCTGAACATTCTCTTCTACTCTTCATTGTTCTAAAATTCTTCTTTGTCAGATGCACAAAGGGAAACAGTTTAGGAGCAACTTCATCTAACTCTCACATTTTAACTTCATAGAGTGTCAAAGCAGGGAAGGATAGGGTAGGAAATAGTTTAAAGAAACAAAGAAATTTCCAGAACATTCAAAGAATAACTCAAATGTACATTGTACATAACTATTAACAGAAAAATTACATGTAACCATGATTCCTACATGTAACCATGATTCCTGAATTCCTTTATATTAGAAATAGATCAGAACATGTTGAGAAAGTCAAATTCAACAAAGCAATGAAATGGTATGATTTTAGGGACTCTGAGTACTTAGCCTGATTTTTGTTCTATTTGAGACACACTTAGTAAAGAGAATGTAAAAACTATGAATAAATGAATTTATTGATTCCCACTTATAGTTACAAAGTAACTGATGCAAGACTGGAGACCCCTTATATTTCTAAAGAAATAAGCTCTCCTTCATAGAAGAGCAGACTTCTACTGATGGATCCTCTAATCATGCAGGGATCTGGGTTCATTGATGTCTTTGGGTTTCAGAGTGAGTTGATCTTTCCTGTGTATTTTATGTTTTCATCTTTTCTCACCTGCATCCTGCACAACTCATACATTGTCTATTTCTTTCCATTTACCTGAAATTCCTACAGCAAAAGAACAAGGCACAGAGATTAAGACATCCAAAAGTCTGTTTTTAAAATTTGAACAGTCTCAAGAGGTACAGTTATGCAAACTACCTTGCATAATGTAACTCAGAGAATGTCTAGGACAAGATGCAAACCCTACAATGCTAAACCAATGAAGATCTGGCAGAGGAATCTCAGCCAGATAAATTGCTTGTTTTAATTGCACAGGGTATCCATCCCAGCAGACACTAGATATTGCAAGATTGCCATTAAATCCTGCTGTCCATTTGAGTTTGGATAGGAGAGCATGATGATCACAATTTTCCTTTTAGAATGCCATGATATGTATTATAATAATGAAGGTGCTGAAAGTTCTACCACTCCCCTACAACATATCATCATAATTTAGTTGAACTTTTTAACATTTTACTGTGAAAACCCTCTCACTCATTTCTCGGTATCATAATAGCCATTAATTTTTACTAGAATTTTGGCTTCACTGAAAACCCACCTCAGGACACTATTCCAAGTGGAATTCTAAATATAGCAAATCCTTTTAATCACCTCCTCAACCAATACAACTTATGGACTTATAGCAAGGACCCAATGGTTCATTTTCAAAATCTTGAAATTTTATTTTCCTTTTAATAGTTTTTCTATGTTAGTTTCTCAGAAAAATAATACTTAAATTATTGTACACATTTTCCTATTTTTCTATTCATGTGGATATCACTCAACTCTGTGGTTCATATACTTCAAACAAAATTTCTATTTGTCATTTTCCTAAGTGTAACACATTACATGGTAATTTTTCTCTTTAAAAATCTTCACTAGTAACATTGTTTCAACAGAAGCACACACATTTCTCATTTTGACATTTAAAATAAATTCTTCCCTGCATGAATCTAATCACTTGAGTCAGAAAGAATTCATTTGTCATAGGAGTGCAACACTAGATTGCTAATTAGGAGACCTAAAAACTATAAAATATTTATCTTCATTAAATCATTTGTTTTCTTTGTGAAATTTGGTGGTGCCCAGTAGAAGGTGCTTTATGACATTGTATGAGTCCATAGAGATAAGAGTTGCCACCGTGTCACTATATGTGTGGGTTTGTTTGTGTACTTGCCATGTGGTGTCATCTCTGAGTTTTCTGGTACATAAACAACAAGTAGAAACTGCCAAATATTTTTAAGAAGATAAAATCTGTACAAGAGCAATTGCATTAAAGCAACTTGGCATATTTAGGTGGCTAGCATTATAGGCTATATAAAACCTGTATTGAGATGCTTAGACAAGACCAGTAAGCTATTGTAATTACTATCATTTTCAAGAATCATCATGTTGAAAATATGTATAGAAATTTGCTCTCTGGCCTCACTTAAACATCACTAAACTTAATGCCCAAAGAGTATATTTGGTAAGCCATTGTGCCTCTTGTAGATATATAAATTCAAAGTCTAGGTCTAAGATTTATTACTAATACTTAAATATAATTTGTAAAAATTTTTCTACTTTGACTTCTTGTGAAACGTTGGGGATATGTTTATCTTCATCTGAAAATTAAGAATATGCCTTTGGTAGTTAGCAAATTGTTAACAATACACTAATTTCAAGTGTTTCCTTTTCATATCTCATGCTAAAATTTCTCAGAGATACTGAATTTAATTATTTAAATGATAAATTTATAGTTTAATTCTTTGGCCTACAATTTCCTTTAAGGTAGGATACTATTTTCCTATTGCTAAATAGCAAGCTTCTTGAATCAAAACAAGATTAATAGCATTTACTAAATAAGTGGTCAAATTAATGTAACAGTTCTAAAACCCAGAATTTTAAAAATGAGTCTTTCACAGTGTTGGTGGGACAGTGTTGTTTGGCATTCTCTACCAAAGTAAAGCCTCTGCCTTCTAGCTTCTAAATGCCAACTATGTTTCTTGACTCTTGGTGTTTCCCTTTGTCTTCAGAAGGTTTGGTATAAAAATTGAAATTTCTCTTTCTGATCTTGATATCTTTCTATCACTTATAAGCATCCTTGCGATTTCAACGGTTTCCAAGAGATAATCCAGAATACCTTTCTATCTCAAATCTTTAACCTGATCACATTTACAAATTTCCTTGTACTGTAGAACATGAAATATCCAGACATTACAGGGTGTGAGAAGTGAATATTTTAGAAGGCTATTATTTATTATTATCAATATTTTACTATAAACAGAATCTGTAGCTATTTTTTGATTTTTGGTTTTTAAATTTTGACAATTTTTCACTTATAGCTTTTACATCTGAAAAGTATAAGGAATAGCTATTGAATAAATTAATAAACAGATGGAATATAAATTATCAGACAGTCTTTAAAAGTGTTTGGATTTTCTACTTATTTTACTTATATACTACAAAGATATTTTGTAATACAACAATATATAGTGTTCTCTTAGGAAAACTTTTCTTCATCTTAATGACTGTAATCTTTACTTTAATTCCTAATCTAAGAATGTTCAGATTAATTTCCTTTACGTAGTGTGTTTCTTTGCAAGGAGTGAATGCAGGAACTTGTTTTGTGAGATATGGCACTACTTGGAAAGCTCCACTTTAGTTTTAATAGAATGTTTCATTGCATATATTAAAAAATTAATAAAGAAGTAAAAAAATCAGAGAAAACAACTGAAAATACTTTTATTACATTCAAACTGAACTTAACATAGTGAACAAATAATAGTCTTCTCTATACATTCCAAGATTGTGTCTATATCTCTATGTAATTCATTTGAATTTTTCATGATACTCTCAAAATTGTTTCAGTAAGCATTTTGAACATATGATTACATAAAATTCACAGGAATTGCATTTATAAAAATATTTTTCGTTGCTGAAAATAAACTGTTCAAAAATTAAACAGAACACTACATTTTGAGACACTTGTTAATCATGGTGTTGTATGGGCCAAACTCTGAGAATCAGTCTCCTTGATGTGAATATTGTTTCGTCTAGTCTTTGACAGCTTCGTTAGATTAGTTTAATATTCTATATGGAAAAGTGACTGAATCTAATTTCAAAACTAAATCTCTTGAGAACTTTAAGCTAACAATCACAATATGAGAAGCTTATCAACCATTTAAATTTTGTTAAGGATTTATTGCAGTTAATGGATTTTTTTTTTCAGGATTTCAAATTTCCAAAGGAGACTGAATTAGGAAAACTTGGCATTACCGTTCTCAGGGAACATTAACAATATCAATATTAATGATATTTCTGTGTCTACTTAACTTTTTTGTCACCAAATGCTCTTTAGTGCAGTTCAAGAATATAGGGGAGATGTCGCTTTTCCTTCTCCTTCATATCTATTTTGATGCTTCCTATTCAACAAAAAGAATACAAGAGAAGAGACAGACCATTGATTTTAGTTCACAATGGGTCTAGAATTTGAGGATAGAGATGAAGACAGTTAATGCTATACAGCATGCTAACCTGAAGAAAACATAAGGCATCCAATAATATGATTATCGATATTTTGACTGTATTTTTGCTGAATTGTATCCTTTCACTTGATCCTATAGATTAATCTCTGATTATGACTCTGATTCTAAAATCACAGAATTTTCCTGAATTTTGAATCATGGTCTTCCTTATAATGTTGTGCTAGGTTAATAATTCATCTATACAGAGTTACCTACTCGATAGATAGACAGACAGACAGACAGACAGACAGACAGATAGATAGAGAGATAGATAGATAGATAGATAGATGCACAGATAGATGTATACATAGATGGGTATCTCAGCATGCATATATTATATATTTAAATATAACTAACCTATAGACACATGAAGAAATGCTCGACATCTCTGGCCATAAAAGAAATGTAAATCAAAACAACTCTAAGATTCCACCTCACTCCAGTAAGAATGTCCATGATCAAGAAATCTAACAACAGAAGCTGAGGGGATGTGGCCAGGAGGGGTCACTACTACACTGTCGGTGGGAGTGCAAACTTGTTCAACCACTATGGAAAGCAGTATGGCAGTTCCTGGAAGACTGAACATAGAGTTCCCCTATGACCCAGCAATTACCCTTCTTGTCATTTACTCAATTGTCCAGAAACAAGGACATACTAAATTCACTAGCGCAATGATGTTCATTCTAGCACTATTTACCATAGCAAAGATATGGAACTAACCTAAATGCCACTCAACTGATGAGTGGATCAACAAGATGTGGAATTTATACACAATAGAATTTTATGCTGCTGTCAGAAAGAATGACAATGCCCCATTTGTAAGGAAATGGAAAGACTTAGGAAAAAATCATATTAAGTGAAGTAAGCCAGACTCAAAGGAAAAAAGGCTCAATAGTTTCCCTAATTTGTCATAATCAGTAGAAACCTTGGTCTCTCCTAGCAGAGATTTACAATGGAGCAAAACCTAGATACATATGGCCATATAATATGATGCTAAATGAAAGAACCTCCAGGATGTAGAAACAAAAGCCATATAATGAGTGATTGTTGTCCTTAATGTACTGTTTTCTCTCATCTCTTTTGCTGTCCCTTGGTTATCTCATATTGTTACAGTATTTCACGTTGTTATCTGATATATTGCATATATGCATATTTAGTTATTTGAAATCTGATAGGGAAGGGGGAAAACAAGATGAGGGGCAGGGGTGGGGAAAGGGAAATGGGGACCAAAACATAAGAAAGGGCATCAATGTTTATGAAGTAATACACCTTCTATCTGGTGAATATAATGTAACCCTTCTATTCATTAAAATAAAAACATATGAAATAAAAATGAAAATATATATGAAAAAAAGAATGATCCAACTTTAGTTTTCTGCAGGTGATTAACCAGCACCACTTATTGAAGAGTCTGACTTTTTTTTTCATTCTATTTTTTTGGCTCCCTTATCAAAGATTAGGTGGACATAGGTCTGTGTGTTCATATCTGGGTCCGTAGTTTTATTTCATTGGTCTTCAGGCCTGTTCTTGTGCCAATACCAAGCTGTTTTGGTCACATAGCTCTGTAATAGTCTCCAAACTTTGGTATTGAAATTCCTCCTGCGCTGTTCTTTCTGCTAAGAATTGTTTTTGCTATACGGGGTCTTTTATTATTCCATATGAAATTTTGGATTGCCTTTTCTATTTCTTTAAAGAATGACATTGGGATATTGATGGGTATTGCATTGAATTTGTAGATAGTCCTTGGCAAGATTGTCATTTTCACGATGTTAATTTTTCCAATCCAGGAGCATGGGAGGTTTTTCCATTTCCTCAGTTCTGCTTTAATTTCCTTTTTCAGCGTTTTAAAGTTTTCATCAAAAAGGCCCTTTATATTTTTAGTTAATTCCTAGGTACTTTATTTTCTTTGAGGCTATGGCAAAAGGAGTTGCTTTCCTGATTGTTGCCTCATTCCTCTCACTGTTGGCATAGAGGAAGGCAGTTGATTTTTGAGCGTTAATTTTATACCCTGCTACCTGGCCAAACATTTGAATCAGCTCAAGCATCTTGGGAGTGGAGTCTATAGGATTCTTTAAATACAGAATCATGTCATCTGCAAAGAGGGAATGTTTCACTTCCTCTTTCCCTATTTGGATCCCCTTTATGCTTGCTTCTTGTTTTATTGCTCTGGCTAGGAATTCTAATACCATGTTAAAGAGGACTGGAGAGTGTGGCCATCCTGTCTTGTTCCTGAATAGGAGGAAATAGCTTTAGCCTTTCACCATTAAGTATAATGCTAGTTGTGGGTTTGTCATACACAGCCTTTAACTGAGGAATGTTCCATAGATTCCTAGTTTCTCCAGAGCTTTTGGCATAAAGGGGTGTTGGATCTTGTCAAATGCCTTTTCTGCATCTATTAAGACAATCATGTAATTCTTTCCTTGCTCCTATTCATATGTTAAATTATATTAATTGACTTGTGTATGTGGATCCAGATTTGCATCACTGTGATCAATCTTGTTTTATCATAGTGTGCAATTCTTTTTTTGATGAGTTGCTGAAGACAGTTGGCCAGTATTTTGTTGAGAAGTTTTGCATCAATATTCATCAAAGAAATGGGTCTATAGTTCTCTTTCTTTGATGAATCTCTGTCTGGTTTGGGGATGAGGGTTATGGTGGCTTCGTAGGATGAGTTTGGCAAAGAGCCTTCGTTTGCAATTTTGTTGAAGAGCTTGAGGAGTATTGATGTGAGCTCTGCTTTGAAGATCTTATAGAATTCACCTGTGAATCCATCTGGCTCTGGGCTTTACTTGGAAGTTCTCTTATTGCCATTTCTATTTCATTGCTTGAAATAGGTCTGTTTTGTTGGATTAGGTCTTTTGGTTCAGTATGTTTTTTTTTTAATAGAAGTACCATGTGTTATCTCATATTATCCATCTTTTGTTGAACTATATTCCCATTAATGTTCTTAATATAATAATCATAATTATTTTAATTTTCTGGTCTCAAAATTCCAATATTGCAGATAAGCCTGTGTCTGCTTCTGATGCATGCATTTCCTCAAATTGCATTTTGTATTTTAGTATGATGTTTTTGTGATTTTTAATAAAAAAAATATTGCATAGTGTTTTAGACAAAAGGGCATAAAAGGATGTTAGGACTTTAGAAATGAGGGATGTAAACACTGTTTGTACCTAAAAGCAGGCTTCAGATTTTAGTGAGCATATACCATTACTTTAAGTTCTTTATAAATCCCTCACTGGTCTCATCCACCCCTTAACTGAGTCACAATTGTTCCAGTGGTGTTCAGGAATAAATGTGTACCAAGAAATCCTGAGAACCTTACATAGCCCAAGTCATATGTAAGTGTACCTTCAACCTTTAGGGGACTACAAAAGGGCAAGATAACTTTTGGTTCATATAGCCATATCCACATGCAAGTAAAATGAAAAAAAAATGTGAATTTATCGCATTAGAAGGAGACTGACTGTCTTCCAAATCTGAAACAATAGCCGGGGGCCATGGCTCAAGCCTATAATCCTAGCTACTCAGGAGGCCAAGTTTCAAAGCCAGCCCAGGCACAAAAGGACCTGAGACTCTTATTTCCAATTAACCTCTAGAAAATGGGAAGTGGGACTTGGCTCAAGGGTAGGGCAGTAGCCTTGAGCTGAAGAGCTCAGGGATAGTGCCCAGGCCAAGTTCAAGTCCCATGACCCCACAAAAAAAAAAAAAATTACTGATGAGAGTGATGGGAAAACGGGCCTTCATAGGTTATAGTTGGGAACTTACGTTAATGTAGATATTATGGAAATCAGAATGGAGTTTCCTTAAGGGAACCAAAAATAGAGCTACTGCTGGGTGCCCTTGGCTCATTCTGTAATGCTAGCTACTCAAGAGGCTGAGATCTGAGGATCAAGGTTCAAAGCTAGCCCAGGTACTAAAGTCTGTGAGACTTTTATCTCCATTTAACCATCAGAAAACCAGAAGTGGCCCTGTGACTCAAACTGTTAGAGTACTAATCTTGAGCTGAAGAGCTCAGGGACAGTGCACAGGCCCAGAGTTCAAGCACCACAACCAACAGAGAAAAAAATACAGAACTACCATATGTTCCACATGTGGTCATTTCTATCTCTGTCTCCATATTTTCATCTTTATGTTTTCTGTCTTTCATTCTTCCCTTTCTCCCTTTTTCTCCCTCTCTCATTTATTACCTATTTTCTAGCTAATAATATCTCACAAGTATTATTGTGAGACATTGTAGGGAAGATGGAGAAAAAAACAATCAAAATATACTGTATTTATGTGTGCAGATGGCACAGGGAAACCCACTAACTGCTCTTGAAAATAGAGAGGACAATGGTGGGAAAAAGAGACAGTAGGAGGAATTAATATTATCAAAACACACAGCATGCATGTATAAAATATCATTGTGGTGTTCCTTTGTACAATTAATATACACTTATAATAATCTACCCTTATAAGTTTAGTAAGTAAATGTTATAATTTCTTATAAATTATAAGTATAATGTACAAGTGTCAGTGATGTACTAATATTAAAATCATACATCATTTGTATGACTTGAAGAAGAAAGAAAATTTAAAGAAATGACTAAAAATTAAGAAAGTAACATTAATGTTCTAAGTCTGAAGTATTTTGAAGCTTGGAGCCAGATTTTTCTTTGAAATTGAAAAGAAACTGGAGTGATTTTAGAAGAGTGCTTCACTCTAATGATGAAAATAGAAACAGTACATGATGGAAAACAAAAGGAAACAAGTCAGGCTGATTGAACTGGTGGAATAGAGATATTCTTAAGGAAAATGTTGAGATCTTAGAGAACAGATTAAAAATAACTAAGAGGAAAAAGGGATCTTAAAGGTCAGGCTGAACTGATCAGTACTACATCTAACTGCTCTCTTTAAGAAGCCATTAAAAATAAGTATTTTAAAAGTAATTGAGAGAGCATGGCTGAAGCTTAAAGAAATTTAAAAGGGAAAATAACAGGAAAGTTCCCAGAGTAGACTAAAGTAACTGAATGAGAATTACTGGGAGTGATTTGTCTTATAAAAAAAAAACCTGTAGCTCAAACCAATAAAGTTGTTTATAAACATGCAGATATACTAGAGAGGGAACCCTAGAACATTACAATGCAGCTAATGATGGTGGATATATTGGCAGTAAGAAGTCTTCAGGGGAAGCACACATGGTGAAAGATAAATGGGAGGGAAATTCTTTGTAAATTAGATACCTGGGTAAAACAAAAATATATCCAGGCTATATTTTTACAATTCAGCATAAGGAAGGCAAACTGCATTTGTTAAGCCTTGTTGAATGAACACAATTTCGAAAGATTGGAAGCTTGTCACACATGAAGTTCAGAACATTCATTAAAATTTTATCACAAATTCTTTAAAATATTCTACTACAACTTTGAGATACTGTAGTAATCTAACAACTTCAGATAAAGAATTCAGAAAAAAATCCTACTACAAGTTATCAAGGACCTCTATATTATTCTGGGCATGGTGTTTCATGCCTATAATACTAGCTGCTCAGTAGGCTGAGATATGAGGATCAAGGTTCAAAGCCAGCCCAGGCACTAAAGAATGTGCCCCTCAGTAGATTATTGGATCATGAAAATGTGATATTTATACACAATGGAATTCTATACTGCCGTCAGAAAGAATGACATCGCCCCATTTGTAAGATAATGGAAAGACTTGGAAAAACCATATTAAGTGAGGCAAGCCAAACCCAAAGGAACATAGGCTCAATGGTCTCCTTCATTTGTAATAATTAGTACAAACCTAGGACTCTCCTAGCATAGAATTACAATAGCTCAAAACCTAGATTCCTAAGGCCATATAGAATGAGGCTAAATGAAAGGATCTCCAGAATATAGAAACAATATCTTTATATTATGTGATTGTTGTTCCTAATGTACTACGTTATTTCTCTTCTCTTCTGTTGCCCTTTGGTTAATTTCACATTGTTACAGTATCTGACTTTGTTACCTGGTATATTGTATATACATCTATTTATTTATTTCAAGAAGGAAAGGGAAGGGGGAAAACAAGATGATGGGGAAGGGATGGAGGGCGGGAAATGGGAACAAAAACATGAGAAGGGCTATCAATGTGTGAGTAGTTCACCCTCTATCTGAGGAATATAACTCTAGCCCCTCTAAACATTACAACAACAACAAACAAAAGAATGTGAAACTCTTCTCTCCAATTAACCACTAGAAATTGGACATGGGTTTAAGTTTAAGGGGTAGGGCAATAGCCTTGAGCTGAAGAGCTCAGGGACAACACCCAGGGCCCAGAGTTCAAGCCCCATGACAAGAAGAAGAAGAAGAAGAAGAAGAAGAAGAAGAAGAAGAAGAAGAAGAAGAAGAAGAAGAAGAAGAAGAAGAAGAAGAAGAAGAAGAAGAAGAAGAAGAAGAAGAAGAAGAAGAAGGAGAAGAAGAAGAAGAGGAAGAAGAAGAGGAAGAGGAAGAGGAAGAGGAAGAGGAAGAGGAAGAAGAAGCAGCAGCAGCAGCAGCAACAGCAACAGCAACAGCAACAGCAGCTCTATAAGCTCTATATTAAGGAATTAACAGATTAATAGAAGTAGGATGGTGACTGATGGAGTGGCTCCAGCAGTAGAACAACTGCTTTGAAAGCCTAACACATTCCATTCAAAATGTAAGGAATAAAGGTGAGATAGAATAATCAGGATATAAATTAATACTTTAAATTACTTGAATGATCATATTGATTTGATTCAATTCAGAAACTGCTTGAGGAAAAACTTAAAAAAAAGAACTTTGATAGTTTCACAAAAATATTCCATAGAAAATTTGATAATGCTTGAAGCTAGGGAAACATGCATCATTTTTTGCCTTTTGCTGTTGTTGTTGTGGTTATCTGGTAAATCAAGGGAAAATAATCTGTGAAAGGTATACAAAAGTTTTTCCTCTTTTTGATACATTTTCATTTCTTTAACGCCAACTCCACACTCACTTTACCCTTAAAATTCTCCCATAGGTGACATAATTAGGCATATTGTCTTAGGTTCTTTTACATTCTAGCTATTCCAGAAGTATCATAAAACTTCTTTGTTCACCATCAATAGAGAAACTAGAAATTCTATCGTGCCTGAGTGATTTGACTAATCATCCCTTACATGGAAAAATAGTTGGAAGGTTCATTTTTATGCTAAATGAAACTGATCTTCATGTGCATTTTCGTTAAGTGTTATTGATGAAGTAATCTCTCTTTTATTGTTTGTTTTTAAAGGTAGTTGGTAAAGAGATTTGGTATTTATTGCCATTTTCTTAATGAATCCAATAAGTATTTTCTTGTTCATTAACCATTTAGGTGAGAATTCCTCATTTTAAGACTTATCATGCTGAAGAAAAGATTCCTGTTTATTTGACCTCTGCATCTTGGATCTTTTTTCTTCTTTTCTCTGCCATAGCTACTTAATTATGAACACATAACACAAGGTTGCTTCACTGGATTGATGCCTCTTTCTACTGGAGATGGTATTACAGTTAGGATGTGCTATACTAATCTTGTGAAGGTTATTCCATAGAGACATGAAAATCTTAGTAAAGTATGTTTAAATTAATAGTTGGGAAAATAATGATGGGGTTACAATCCAGGAGTCCAAAATTATGTTTAAAATATTCATCTTTTACAGTAATTACAATGTATTTCTTTGTATTTTTTCTTCCCAAGTCTTTTCAAAATTCCTGAGAGAAAAGTCACAATGTGATTCATTAAAACAACAACAACAACAACTCAGACTTTGAGTATATCATACTATGCACTGTATGTATATGTTTTTTGTAATGCATAATATTGCCATTTACCTTGGCCTTTCCTTAATGAATGTGATGAGGGATCTTTTTCTTTTCTATTAGAAGTAGCTTGACATTATGCCAGAACATTGAAACACTACTAAAAGCATCCTCCATTCAGGGATGGAGGAAAATTTGTCAAAGACTATCTCTTTAAAAATTGACAAGCTTGTTGAGATATTAGCAACAGTACTATGATGGTAGATTTTGGACATGTTGTTTCCTATTTAAACATACAGCAGTTAATTAATAGTGGAGAGACTGGCTGAACGCCAGTAGCTCTCAAATGAAATCCTAGCTACTCAGAGGGCTGAGATATATTGATTATGTTTTGGTTATTTGTGAGAGAGTCATGTTATTCGGCCTTTGACTTGAAATATCTGAAGCTGACTGAGATTAAGCAAATTTTCTTACAGGTTTAGGGATTTCCTAAAATCTGTTTTGAAATTTCTCATCTATTTTATTTTTTTCTTCTGTCAGTATGAATTTGAACTCATGGCCTTTCACTTGCCAGATAGCTATTGTAGTAAGAGTGTCTAAACTAGACCTAGTGGAAATAGGATTGAATGGTCTGTTATTCATTAACATTATTTAGTGAATGTTGTAGTATAAATGAGTCTCCCAGCATTCTCTCTGAGGAATAGGGATAAACGTCATAAAATGAATAGCTTCTGCCTATTGCTACCTTTCCAGCCATCCATTAACAGAATCAAACATCTAGAATATATCCTATAAATAAAAATTCAGAGATTTGGATATAACCTAAATCTAAACCACTACATATCGCCACTAAATTCAAGCAAAATAATAAACATTAAACTTCCAATGAATCTATTAACAGAATCAACAAAATTAATAAGTCCTTAGAAAAATTATAATTTGTAACTTAAGCATGATTCCAAAAACATTATACTCAAGAAACCAATTTGCAAATACAGGATTCCAGGATTGGAAGCAGCACAGATCATAATGCTTATTCCATTAGCTCAAGAAATTAATCAGTCAGAGCTTCTGTTCAAATTTTGAAGTAAATCAAAACAACAATGTATACATAAAATGAAATAGTGAAGGTGATATCACAGAGGCAAAAAAGAAAATACCTTTACATAGTTTTAAGAAATGAAAAGAAATATATATTAATATAAAATGTGTGGATGCACAAAATTATATGCAAAGTCAATTGTAGTATGTATTCATGTTACTACAGTATGCATACAACATGTATAACAAACCTAAAAGATATTTGAATGCAGAGATGCATGTAACTTCTTAGCACTTAACAAATTCCTGTGAAACCAGTAGAAAAGTAGTATGAAAAGTAATTTATGATATTATTACTAAAATAGTCTCATAATGTTCAGAGTATTGAGTGAAGAAAATACATTCCAATAATTGGATGGCCATGAAAACCCTCATTTATTTAGCCACCAAGACATAAGCATTATCTGAGGTACTCAAATATATTTAAGCATTTTTTTTAAAAAAGTGGAAATTTTCATATTTTTCACAAAATTAAATCAGTAAAAAATAAAGAATAAAGCATTTTGAGAACAGAGCTTAAATAATTGTGAAGAAAATTAGTCAATAAAGTCAAGTAACTTTTTTTTTTTTTTTTTGCCAGTCCTGGGCTTGAGCTCAGAGCATGAGCACTGTCCTTGGACTTTCTCAATGCTAGAGCTCTACTACTTGAGCCTCAGCACCACTTTCAGCGTTTTCTATGTATGTGGTACCGAGTAATCGAACACGGGTCTTCGTGCATGCTAGGCAAGCACTCTACCACTAGGCCAAACCCCCGGCCCGCCAAATAACTTTTACAGTTATAATTACATAATCATAACTAAATGCATACATTGACAATTTAAGGTGTTAGTTCAATTGACTAGCTCAAGCCATGAAAGCAGGTATAAACAGAAGGAACAGCATACATATACTAATTCCCATATTTTCCATAAATAGGTAATACACAATACAGCAAAAAATGTAAATGTGTTTGACTAAGTTCCAGTTTTCTTAGGGATTATAAATATCAAACATCATTATAGATTAGCATTTTACATACTTTAGAATTTTACATAAGCAAATGTGTGTTTTTTGGGGTAGAAAAATTTGTTCAATGAAGAATAACTAGAATATGAGAGCTGAAACACAGCAGCAATAGTTACAATTCATTACAATTAAGACTACATCTTAAAGCTGGGTGCGGTGGCTCATGCCTGTAATTCTAGCTACTCAGGAGGCTGAGATCTGAGATCATTGTTTAAAGCCAGCCCAGACACTAAGGACTCTGAGATTCTTATCTCCAATTAATCATTAGAAAAGGGGAAGTGGTTCTATGGCTCAAAGGGTAGGGCGGTAGCCTTGAGCTGAAGAGCTCAGGGACAGGGACAGAGTTCAAGTCCCATTACCCACTGGTAATCACATCTGTAATCCCAGCTACTCAGGAGGCTGAGATCCTAGGATGGAGGTTGGAAGCCAGCCCAGGCAGAAAAGTCCCCAGGAGGCTCTTATCTAAAATTAACCACTCAAAAACTAGAAGTCCAGCTGTAGCTCTAGTGGTAAATTGCTAGCCATGAGTACAAAGACAGCTCAGAGATAGTTCCCAGGCTTTGAGTTCAATCCCCAGAAGGAAGGAAGGGAGGGGAGGAGGGAGGGAGGGAGGGAGGGAGCAAAGTCCCTTTGGATAACATGAGAAACATCTCTAAGTAATCCTCAAAAGTCAGAAATGGAGCTGTGGTTCAACTGCTAGAGCACAAGCCTGGTGTGGAAAAGATAAGGGAAGGTACCTCATGTCCTGAGCATCAGCCCCAATTACCAGCACATTAAAAATATACATCTCAGATACTAACAATACTCAGATACTAACAATCACTTTATTTCTCATATGACAAAAATTTGTTATTGGAATTGTTTCCTATAAATTATCATAGTTTATATTCACAATTCCAATAAAGTCTTTAATTCTTATCGTTTAAACTTCATTTTATAGACATATTTATTATCTTTAAGTTGTTGCAAAAAAAGGAGTGGTTATTTTGCATATTAATTTATGTAAACAGTGCATATTGATAAATGTCATTCCTTTCAACATTCTTACCTGCTCATCCCAACCCACTCCTTCCCTCACTTTTCTTTATTTTAGGTTGTACTTTTTTTTTGCCATTTAACAAGGCAATTTATGTATACAATGCATTTTGATCTGTGTCATCACTTCAACATTGTTTTCTTCTTTCCAGCTATCCCTTCCCTTATATGTCTTAATTAAGTGGCATATCCAATGGATTCTTGACTTTATTCTTTCTCACTTGTCCTTCATTCTTCTACCCCTTTACCCTTGCCCCATCATATCCACTTACAATTACCCATTGAAATCTTCTCAGAGTGAGATCCTCTTCCACAAAGTCAAGACGTTTCCTTAGCCTCTATATATTTAAGAGTGAATACAAAGCTCTCAGGAAGAAACTGATAAAGATGAAGGTAAAGCATAGGAAGATAAATCTGTCATTTAAGAAACTTCCTGAAGTCTTGCTGCCCACTTCGAACCCAACACTGACCAGGATTTGATCACTTAGCCACATGCATTTCCCTTGGTGAGAGAAATGTAGACTTTTTTTTGGTTCTCCATAAAAAATACAAAAAGAAAATGCTCAACAACCACAAAAAATGATTTTTTGTATAATTTTCCCATGAGAATATAAACAAGATCTAGTAGAGATGAGATTTACAAGAACACAATTAGTGCTTCTCAACTACAATATTGAACAGTAATGTTTGTGATTTTACAAGGTAAGTTGAGAGCATGTTTATAAGTCCTACAGGAGAATGTAAAGAATTACATATTTGTCTGTAAATAAAATGTGTATTTCCAGTGATCTACTTGAACCATCAATCCTAGGGATGGACAAAGTAATCCATGCCTCTAATCAACCTATTCTACAATTGAAAATGAGATCTTAATAAAATGCCATAGTGATATTTTAACAGCAAATGCACTTAATATCCAGTAGCATGGAAACATTTCTTCATATGTTTTGTTATTTCCCTTTTGTTTTAGTAAAGATAAAATATTTTTATATCTCATGCTGATGCCACTGTTTTTTATTTTAGTAAATAAATGTGCCTGAGATGCAGTGTGGCTGTAAAGTGAACATGAAAATATGGCAAGAAGACTAAAGAGGATTAACTAAAGTTAAATAGGAAAAGACAGGAAGTAATTTTACCCAATTAAGTGGAACAGTGATAAATCCTGTACTACCACACAGCACCATTTATACAGAATTGTTCAAATTTTTGTTTGTTCTTGGGATTCTTTATGTTATATACACCTTCCATGGCCATAAAATAATTCACAAACCTTATCTATACAATCTTTTACTTTACATTGTTTAACTGCTGAAGTAAAAAGTAATACTGCAATTCCTTACACAGTATTCATAAGGAAAAAGCTTTACAACCTGAATTTAATTTCCTAGAGTGCCAATAGAAATTTCCTACCACACCAGTAGAGAAGGGAAATGTCATTGATGAAGAAATCTCAGGAGGAACATTTAAAACACAAATGTTTTATATAAAAGCAAGATTCACAGATATAGTTGCATTCATTAAAACTAAACTGAAACATAAAAGAAAAGAAACCTCAAATCTAATCAAAAAGAAAAACACACTTTCTCTTGGACATTTTTGAAAACGTTTCCAAAATTTCTTCTTTCAAATAATTCTCTCAATGACTGTAAATAGACTGTTGTTACATGAACAAAGATTGAAGTCATTGATGTGGCAGAAATGACAAGATGGCTGTCATCACTGAAGATGTTACAATTTGCAGACACTGTTCATAGTACATTGTAGACATTACCTCTGCAATAGATTTTGTGTTTTACATACACTCTAAATTACTAAAATATTTCCATTTGACTATAGATTTCTGGCTTTAATTTCCAATTGTCTATTCTTTAATTTCATATTATAATTATAATAATTATCTTTCTGTAACAGAACAACATACCCAGCTGGCTATTTATAAAGAAATTTCCACCCATAAAAGAAGGTTGGAACAGGGTGGAAAGAATGGACCTTCCAGCGAAAGTTTACCAGTTTCTCAAATCATTGCAATGAAGATCAAGATTGCCATACTTGAATGTTAGTACATATTCTCAAATCATTTCCAAAACCCAGCAGATTGATTCAATTAGCGTTGAATCTATTTTGTGTGTGTGTGTGTGTGTGTGTGTGTGTGTGTGTGTTTGTGTCTTGGGGCTTGGTCTCAGCCTGGCACTGTCCCTTGAGCTCTTCAGCTCGAGGCTACCACTTTATCCCTGGGTCAGGGTATTGTCTATGAGCTCTACAGCTCAAGGTTACCGCCCTACCCTTGAGCCAAGCCCAACTTCCTCTTTTCTAGAGGTTAATTGGAGATAATAATCCCAAGTCCTTTTGTGCCTGGACTGGCTTTGAACCTTGATCCCCAGATCTCAGCTAGGATTACAGCTAGGATTACAGGCTTGAGCCATCACACCCATTTTGAATCTAATTTTTTTTATCCTTTATTTTCATATTGCATTTAAACGACAAGATGATATATGGTATGTGTTTATGCAGCAATTACAGAAGATTACTATTAGAAGTGATTCCTTATATTAATTTTAATAATCAGGTCATCCATAGGTTTTGTGAAAATGGGATTACTCAGTTAATGAATGGCAACTGATGTTTTTGAATACTACAAGCTTATGTATGAACAAATAAATAATTATGTCATCTTGGAGGTACAGCATTCAAATACAGGGCTTTATGACTCACAAGGCAAACAACATTACCCTTTAAGGCAAACCTTCAGCTTTTGGGGATTTTTGTTTTATTACTTTCCAAAGAGTGTTTCACATGTTTCTCAGGAGCTAGCTTCAGACTACTGCCCTATTTATGCCTCCTGCTAAATGGGCACTCAAGTATAGACTTCCATATCCAGTTTGCTGTATTTTATATTTTTAACATAATATTTTAGTAAATATTGAGATGAAGCTCATAGTAATGTCTAATTATTTGAGTTCCCATTAACTTATTCTTTTTTGTAAAGAAAGAATTTATTGTGGCACATCAAATTAGTTTTAAAAACAGCCACCTCTAATAGGGTTCAGGCTCTTGGTTATCTATATTGAGTTGATAGATGTCTACTCTGGGAACCTACCTGAAGAGGAACTGAGAAGCACTCTGACTCATTCATTTTGGTCCTTGCTCCTTCATTTGCTTCAGTCATAGATGTATCAGTTCAGAAGCTATGCCAGACTGAGTAGCAAATGAAGTTCCTGAAGGTATTTTTCTAGGACCAATAATATAACAGCCCTGGACAGCATTCCTCTGAATGTCAGAAAAACTTCATTTCTAGTCATGTATGTCCATGTAATCTAGCATTTTTCTCATCATTTATAAGTAAATCTTTATCTAAGTTATATATGTAATATTTCCCCTAGACAGAAGCCATTTTGTAATTTAAACTGCCTTTCCTTAATGTGGATATGCTAGCTTAGTCTACAAATGAGTCTTTGTTTCATAAAAAGTCAATTTATTAGCCAAGTCAAGGAGAAAATTGGTAGTTCTATATGAAAGCCAAAAGCACTGGCATCACTTAGGAGCAAAAATGTCAATTATCAAGTGTGTGGGAAATTCCCCTCCCAGGGGTTGTAGTATAGTCCTTTACCTTTCCTTTTTCTTTATTTTTTAATTTAGCCGGTTCTGGGCTGGACCTCAGGGCCTGAGCAGTGTCCTTGGGTTTTCTTGAGGCTATAACCCTACCACTTGAGCCATAGCACCAGTTCTGGGTTTCTCTATGTATGTGGTGCTGAGGAATCGAACCCGGCTCTTCTTTCAATACAAGGCAAGCACTCTACCACTAGGCAAAACTCCCAGCCCCAATCTTTGCTTTTTTTGTTGGTGGTGGGACTTAAACTTGGGGCCTGAGCATTGCCCCCGAGCTTTTTTGCTGAAGGATATCACTCTACCACTTCGAACCATAGCTCTGCTTCTGGTTTTCTGGTGGTTAAGTTTCATGGACTTTCTTCCCCAGACTGGCTTTGGACTGTGATCCTCAGCTTTTAGTCTCAGCTGAGTACAGGCTGAAGCTACTATCACCCTGCTTTCCCTTATATTTTCCCTAACTTTTTCCCAAGGTGATCTTAACTATACTGAAAATTTTAATAGACTTTTTATGTTGCTATCTCTGAGTTATATACTCAATAACATTTTTTCCAAAACTCCAAAAATATACTTTCCTATTCTAAGCATGAACTTGGTATTCTAATAGCTAATTCAGTTCACGGAAGTGCTTACGAATTATTCTTTCTCTCTTTTCCTCTTTCCTTCATATACAACCTTCTTATAAATTTTAGTGTTTTATTATTGACAATGCATAATATAACTCCATTTCTTCTAGTGCTTTCCTTTTAGTAAATATTTTCCAATATTACTAAATAATTTAACAGCATTTTTCTTCAAACTTTATTCCTTTTCTCTATCAATTCATTCACTTTTTCTACTCCATCCTGAATGATCTATCCCTAAATACTTAGGTTCTAGAGACAATTTAGCATTTCAGTGGCTTTCCAATGACCACAGAATAAAATCTGAACTTCACTTATCTATTTTCAAAGTCCAGCATTAACTAAGGTCTTGCTTACCAGCCTCATTTTCTAAAATCCTCTACTATAAGAATATAGCTGACAACTTCTTGTCAATTAAACAGCCTATTGAATATTACTCCTGTGAGACCTGTTGGAAATTCAACTCAGCATGGCTCTTTGGGTACTGTAAAACAGAGGACAGGTTCTCTTTGCACAATCCCTGTCATCAAAGTTGTGGAGTGTCTCATAGCTAATGTTCAGGAGTGGAGAATGGAAATAATATTGTAAAAACAGTTTTCAAAAGTATTTTCAGAATAACAATTAACTCACTAGCCTGTCATAAGAATTGTGCAATAAGAAAAGACATGTTATTCATTTGAAAATAAAGACACATTACAGCCAAAATGTATAGCTGCTATTCAGTTTGTTTTGGAGTTCTTTATTTTCTTTCTTTAGTACTTTAAGTTCTGAACAGCAGGTTATAATTGGTAAATCTTATCTTGCATTAAGAATGGAGCAAAATACAAGAATTCACAGTAAGCAGGAACAACCTCATCATTTTATAATGAATTCTCTTGAAATAGCAGGAGAAAATCCAATTTAGCTGACTGAGAGATAATTTTAACATAATAGATCACCTAACTTCATTTTTTCCAGTGATATGGGTTTTTGAAAAATAGACAAATTAATGTTAAAATATCTTATTTAAATGGATACTTACTAACCAAATCACTCAAATTGATTGTTATCAATGTGAATGATGAAAGAGATAAGCTACTCAGCATAAAGTCTTTATCTTCCACTGTTCTTCCTTCTATTATCTTCAGATGATTACAAATGACCATGTATTCATAGACACACACACACATACACACACACACACACACACACACACAAACACTCATGCACATGTACACACATAGGTAATGGAAGATAAATTTAATCTTTGTGTACGACGGTTATTTTGTATAATAAATCTTTTTTCAACAGATTTAATTAAAGCAACCAGTGAAATCGCTGGAAGCTTCAGATTCATAAGGAAATACCTTTGGTATTAGATCCATGTCTATAACCATTGTTTGGAGTAATAATTATTCAACATTAATTGGATTACTTAACGTTTTTAGAAATAAACTATTTGGTATGACAGTAAAAGTGGACTCATAAACTCATATGATATGATGATACCTACACAGTGAGTATCACTTAAAAATGTTATTTTTTTAGCATGTTTTTGAGGCAGGCTAAGTCTATTAAAAAAAAAAAAATACAGGGCCGGGAGTTTGGCCTAGTGGTACAGTGCTTGCCTAGCCTGCACGAAGACCCAGGTTCGATTCCTCAGTACCACATACACAGAAAAAAGCTGAAAGTGGTGCTGTGGCTCAGGTGGTAGCTCTCTAGCCTTGAGAAAGTCCAAGGACAGTGCTCAGGCCCTGAGCTCAAGCCCAGGCCTGAAAAAAAAACAAAAAACATACAATGAAAGAACATCGAGAATGACTGACTAATGATTTCTAAAATTATCTTCTATCTTAAAATACACAACAGTGCAGTTATATCTATAGCCTATTATCATAATTTAGCCTCAGTGTATAAAGTGTTCCCCATTTCTGGGGCAAAATCTTGGGGTACATGGCATGAGTGTGACATACAAAGGAAATCTGATTCACTTCAGGTACACATTTGGTCTATTTTCTTAAATCATTACATAGGAAGAAGTATGATGCCTTCACCTATTTTTTATTTTCTAAGATGATCAAATGGGCTTATATGTAAAGTTAACTCTAATGTTCCTCTCAAATTCAATTTAATAAATATCCAATCTTTAATATATTTAAATTCTACAAAGGCAACATTTTGTTAGAAATTTTGTCAGTCTTCTGGGCAGGAAGGTTCTATAAGACTCTTACCTCCAATTAATCGCAGAAAAAGCCAGAAATGTTGCTGTCTTTTAAGAGATAGAGCAAAACAGCTCAGGAACAGTGCCCAATCCAAGAGTTATGTCATTTTAATGCTGTACCTCAATGCAAGATCATATTACATTTTCAGCAACATAATCCTATATCAGTTAGTCACAAAAGCACAACATTTGGTGTCTCTACAAATCTTTTGAGGTTTTGAGTTTTAAATTGTTCATTATCCCATGTAAGAGAAAAAAAATTGTTACAAAAATTGATGAAGAAACTTGGGAGAAACATATTTCCAATATTTAATTTTTTTTGTTATCATAGTGATATATAGAGGGGTTACAGTTACATTCATAAGGTAGTGGGTACATTATTACCCCTCCCAATGTTTTTCTTCCACTTTTCCTCCCAACCATTCCCAAGTTGTAGGGTTTGTTTCCGACATATTGTCTTGTGAATATCGCTGTTACACTGTTTCATCCTTTGTTCCTTGATTCCTCATCTTGTTTTATCTGTTCCCTTCCCTAATTTAAGTAAACAAATAAATATATATACAATACCTTAAGTACCAAATGTCAGATATGGCAACAACAGAGTATAAACTGTAAGAGAAAAAAAAGAAAAAAAAGGTTAAAGAATTAGCTTCACATAGAAAATGAAAAACAACAACCATAAGGACAAATCTTTTTTTTCCCTATCCTGGAGTTCATTTCACTTAGCTTCCTCCTATATGGCCATACATACATAGTTTTTGAGCTATTGTGATCCTCTGTTAGAAGAATTGTAGGTACAAACTAGTTATTAAAAATGAGAAAAACCATGGAGCCTATGTTCCTTCGGGTGTGGCTTACTTCACTTAATAAGATCTCTTTCAACTCTTTCCATTTCCCTACAAATGGGTCGATGTCATTCTTACAGATGGCAGCATAGAATTCCATTGTGTGTATAGACCACAAAGTTTTGATCAATTCATCTACTTAGGTGCATAATTTTATCCTTCTTTTAATAATTGCGGATTTTCTCACAGCCTATATTTAGCACTATTATTAGCATCCCTACATCATGATAAATTTAGATAATCAATAAACCTGACAATTATGATAAATTTGGAATATCTATGCTATGATTAAGTCAATTAACACAAGAATATATAGTAAATGATGACATTGACTTAGACATCTGTTGTTTAAATATTGGGTTTTACATTCAGTTCAGTATCTGTGTGTACATATGAATTTTTAATACAGAGATGGTAAAATGCCAACAAAGGTGAAAAATATAAAAAATATAAACCAACAGAATTTAAAGGGACTTTGCAGTTTTGAACTTATGTATATTTATCTCCTACTTCTAAAATATATCTGTTGTGTTTACTGAAATCCTGAAATGAATCATAAGCTTTTGAGAAGGAAAAATGCACTTAGAATGCTTTGTAAACCCATAGATTTATTTTGAAACAGATAGACCCCAATTTACTAGAATACTATCAGTTCAGTAATTTGCCAAAGGCAATCTATAATGATCTATTATATATAATTCTCTAATAAACCTCGAAGATTTAAGATAGTAACTTACCACGACTATGCTTTTGTTTTCTAATTGCTAAAAATTCCATTCACAAAAACACATGCTATCACTTACATAAAAGAAAGCATAATTTCAAATATTAATCTCTGAGAGTTCTTCATAGATGAATATAGCTCACTTTTGTGAATTAACATGGAAAATTGATTTAAAAACAAATGAAAATGGGAGTAGAACAAAATGGAAAGAAAGGAAAGAGCTGAAAAATTCAGGAAAAGAAGGAATAGAAAGAAGAGTGAGGGAGAAAGAAGAAACAGAAAAAAATTGACGATGATAAAAGAACAAGAGAAGATTGTAGCAGAAGTAGAAGAGATAGAAATAAAACAAAATGAATAAATGATTCAGCAAAATTGGGTAACAGTTAATTTAGGACTTAAATGTTATCTAATAGGTTGAAAAATACATGGCTTAATCATGGAAATAGTCATTGTACTACCTGTATGTTTGGAAATGAAAATTAGAGAATAAGAATAGTGGAAAATGCATATTGTATAACTTTGAGCTATGCAGAATATAGAACAAGTATTTTTATACCTTTTCCAAGTTAGATTATTTTGTCATATATACATAGGTAAAGAATAGATGGAATGGAACGTTAACATGCTTTCAGTGGAGAAATGAGGGCACAAAAATTTAGACCATCATCTGATATCATCATTATTGCCGCGTATGTTTGCAGTATACAATTGCCCAAAGTGAGAAAAAAATCTCAAAGCATTCACAGCACTGTCTGAACATTTCTGTTAGATACAAATATTCATCCCCTAATCACTGAAAATTACCTTAATATCTGAAGGTCCCACGGGGTACATAGGGATATAGCATACAAATTACACAGTGGTCCCCTTCTGAAGAATTCACAAGCCTGCTTGAATATTTGCACCATGAAGCTAGTTTTTAGCCACTCCCAGAAAGTAAATTCTCATTACTATCTTTTAGAATTGTTTATTTTTTTATTTCTGTATAATTGTTGTTCTGTCCATTAGCAATATAAGATGATAATAATAGAGTGAATGAATTTGCTACTGGAACATACCTCAAGAAACTCCTAGGACCTTGGAAATTATTTGGGCCATTTAGGCAAAATGATTTTACTTTTGAGAAATTAGAGAACTGTGTATTTCTGAAACTGAAAAGAATTCTGACTTCCATTGACATGATGACATATTTAAAGAAATAGTTTTATACTCATAGAACATCCTAGTTTTATATGCATAATACATATTACAGAATAGTTTAAGTATTTATTAACTGACATGGTGAGTTGAAACTGAAATTAAAAAGCTTACATTCTTTGGAGATTTTGGTTGTTTCTGCAGGACTCTGAATAAGAACACATTAAAAATTATTGTGAAGGTGATGTACAGAGGAGTTACAGTTACATAAGTAAGGTAATGAGTAGCCCTCCAGATCTTTATTTTTCTTTTAAAGAAAGCCTTTTTAGTGAGGCAGTCATAGGAGTCAATAAGGGAAGTCTGAGAATGTCTTCATTTAAGTCTATGTACCCTTTTTCCTAGAATATTATGTTAGTTTATCTGTCCATCTTAGATGGTAGCAATATGATGCTATTTTGTAGTTTTTGGGGGGCTTTCATAACTTTAATAGATTGATAAGGGACATGACAATATAAATAAGAAATTGTGCTTTTTAGAATTTCCTGTTATCAAAATCTAATCACCTTGGAATTTGTTTCCTAAATGTCTGGTTATAGAAATAACCTAAAAGTGACTTTCTTCCTCTACTACTCTTTGTCAGATTCAATCTCTTTCTTTTTCCTTTCCTAATCATAGTATGTGTTTCGTCTTGTGATTGTCTTATCTTCTGAATTAGGTAGCTGTCTGATTTTGATACCTAAATTTAATCTACATAAAATAGGTTTTTATTTGTTTTTTTTGGTTGATTTTTTTTTCTGTCTTGGCCAGTAGAGTATAATGTGTGGCTTACTTACAAAGACAACCTTTTAAAATAACATTTACTTATCTAGTTTTTTTTTTGCCTGAGCTGCATGTATAGCTATTGATTTAATAACATGATAAATCAATAGATTAGATCCTAAAGGTACATGTATGTCAGGACCATATTAGTCTCATTTGGCATATTTATCTTTACCATGCTGACTGTGGCCTATTATGCAGCTTGTCTATATAGAATATATAGCCTACTACATGCTCTGAGGTTAAGCCTGAATACTATGTCTCCTGTATCATGAATATAGACAAATAAAACATGAAGTTAAACCTTAGTACCATTATTTGATGTAGATCCCTGAAATTTTAAATGAATTCATTTTAATGAGATAATTTTAATAGATAAAGATTTTCACCCAGGCAAGGGGATCTTATTTTCAAGAAGCAATTAACTAAATAATAAATTTATCCCTTCTGTAACTATAACTCCATCATACTGTAACAACTAATGGCTTTGTTTGCTGTTTTTTTTTTTTGACTTAGTGGATATGAAAAAGAGGGAGCATCTAAGCTTCTGACTTAGTTGCAGATGTATGCATTTGAAGGTTAAAATTTAAAAAAATCTTTAAGCAAATAGAGGAGATTGAAAAATGTGTACATTAAATTAAATGTGTAGATTAAATTTGGCATTTTCAAAAAGTAGCATGCCATATATTGCATTATAGTGGTATATAAAGGAAGATTCTTACTTGTATAGCTTTTACCAAATTGGACAAGATACAAATAGTCATTTGCTTTAAGACTAGTTTCTGTGAACTCGTTTGTCTGCATACATTCCCTTGTACGAATTACCAGTCTTAGAAAAGCACAGATATATCAGTAAAAGGAGCTCACTGAAAGGAATATGAGAGATTAAGTGAGTGAAAAGGTTGACTAATGAAAAGGGATTAAAATATTCCAAGTTTTATGAGCTGAAGTTAGCAAAAGCTGTCAGGGGTCATGAAATCTACCTATAAATATCAAGTTCTTATAAACATGGATTATAGAAACACTTTTTAACCCAAAGGTAAATATGTAAGATCCTAGATAAAAATGAAGACAAATTATACGAGATGTTTGAATAACAACATTAGTTTAGAAAGATAATGTGAACATAGTTTAAGTCCTCCGGAAACAGCTTCATAGACAGATGGGCATTAGAGAAATAGAGTTTGACTACATTGAAAAATTGTTCAGTAAATACAAGGAATACCCAAATAAAGATTTGTTTGTTTATTCATTTACTTTTTATTTTGCTGGTTCTGCAACTTGAATTTACAGTCCAAGCTCTGTCCCTATTTTTTTTTTGCTTAACGTTAGCATCCTACCAAGAGTCAGAGCTTCTTAGGCTTCTTTGTTGTTGTTAATGCTTAATTGGAGACAAAGAATCTCATGGCCTATGCTGGACAGTCTTGCTTGGAACTGCAAAGCTAAGAACTCAGCCTCCTGAGTAGCGAGCTTTACATACATGAGCAACTAGTACCTGTCCCAGTGTTCTCTTTTGGGCCACACAGTTCCTTAAATTTCTTCTATGTGGCCTAAATAATCAAATGCAATCAAGTCTTTTTTTTATTATGCTGTGAATTCCATGGTACGTAGGTTACTTAGATTTGAGTTTAATTAGTAATGGAATATCAGAAATATATAAAGTTCTAATCAATTGAAAATAGTTAATCTGAGATGTCTACATTTAAAAATTCAGGAGACTGTGTTAAACTTTTGAGTACATTCATGTCCAATAACAAGCAAGCTTGATTGAGAACAGACATTTTTAAAAGACATTCGGGGATTTCTTGGTGATCAGTATTTTCTTATCTAATACCTCAGAGATCAGGGAATCACATTCCAGGCTCGTTTCTTCCTTCAGTCTCACCTCTCAGTCCTAAGGCTGACAATCAGTCTTTCATTTTGCATCTTTGTTAAGCCAGTTTTAGAAACCTGGAGGATGAAGCCCTGTGTTCTCTCATAGAATGACCACATCTGCTCAAGGTAAGGCCTCCTGATGAGAGACACAAGGCAGTAGCAATATTAATTTGCTGGTTTAGCCTCACCTTAAGGGGTTGAGAAAAGGAGGTAAGAGAGTGACTCAGACAAGGTGGGTCTCCTGGCCTTGTGGGGGTGGTCTTGTGTGCAAAGGGAATTGATTGTGATATGATGGTTCTTCCACTATGGATAGGTAACATTGATCAGGGGACACTCTATTCATAAACTGCTTTGTTGAATGGCATCTGTTTGTAAAACTACTTAAAATACTACAAATGAGTTTTAGATAGTTTAAGGACAGTGTCCAGGCCCTGAGTTCAAACACACACACACATAGGCCCCACACACCTCACATACATCAGTTTTCCCATGTACACAGTATCTCCCATATTTATAAGTAGAAAAGGAAACCATGAAAACATACCTGAGAAATTTCCATTTCCTTTGTATGCAAACGTTTTATAATAGGTATCTTGATCTTAATAGTACTGATCTTTATTGTATAAACTCCTTTGAACCAGAGAGAATACAGAAAGTGTTTAGAATTGTTCACTGTTGGAAACGCTTTCTCAGCTTTATGACTGGGCACACTTTTATAGTGTTTTCCACTAATAATTAGATTTACTAACTGAAAAGACTAAATATTTATTGTTTCTAAAGCTATGATTTTATTTTATTTAGTGCTATGTATTACTTTATTCCTTCAATAAAATTGAGATTATACAAGAAATAGAATTAAGCTTCTGCTGAGTGGAAATATTCTTACCTAACTTTTCTTTGCAAAAATGACATGGACTTGGTAGCTTTCATTCATATAGATGAAACAGAGTAGTTAGACACAAGGCCCAAACTCCAGAGTTTTATATATCACGTTTGGCCATCTGCCCTGAGAAATCAAATAAATAGCAGATAAAGGAGATTTATGATACAGCAGCAATTAGGAGACAGCACTTCAGTATAACTTCATTTATCTTCATAGGGTACTGAAATGAGTTTTTGGTTTATATACAGACACTAAGGTCAGTTAGAAAGAGGCATGCATAATTATTGTGTCAAATTCCTGGTCAAAACATATCTTAGTTAATCTTTGTTTGTTGTTTTGAGAAGGGATTTGAGAAAGATATTATTGCTTTTAACAGTAATCCTGATAAATCATGAATACAGTCAGGAGAAAAATCCCATAAAGATAACACTGATCAGTGATCAGCTTTGTTCTTCCCCAAATTCCAAAATGATTGCAGAGGGATTCCAAAGAGAAAGGTCTAGATCAGGCACATGCAAAAATGGAGGCAGAGATGCCAAGCTTTTTTTTTTTCCTGTTTATATTTTATTATTTTTAAAGTTTTAACCACTTCAATGGGCCCAGTGTGAGCACCTTTTAAGCACCTCTTCTGTTTCAATATCTTGTTTTGGATTTATTTCACAGCTCAATAGCAACTGTCTCCAAAGAATGAGAATAATATTTCTCAAAGTGTCAAACTCTGGCTTCACAACATGTCACAGGCAGTGCTGTGTCAGTTATGACCATTCAAGTGTTCTTTATTTTTCTTGTTTAAATGTTGCCAAAAGGAGAAGTTGAGGTTTCAGGTATAGATCAAGTAGCATATGCAGGTATCAAAGTGAAAAAGTACGTATGCTAATGGGGTTTTACTGTTAACTTTCATAATATCAGAATAAGCAGTGCATTTTGCTAATTTTAAATGTTTTGCTAACATATATGTATGTTGCTCCTCTCGGGGCAGCAACACAGGAACGGGGAGGGACACACAGGGCCAGCCTGTAGTCCCCCGGGAGCCGAGCGAGATGGTAAGTGTCGAAGACCCAGCCCTCCCCCAATCACCGGGGAAGAAAAAAACCACGCTGAGTCAGAAGCAGTGTTAACCATGAAAGCGCATCAGATCTCTCTGCTCATCTCTCGTTCTCTCTGATGCTCTCTGATGCTCTCCTCCTTTATTGCGTCAGACAATTAGTTACATACTGTTAGGGTAGGAGAAGGTGGGCACTGGGAAGCTAGCCAATAGGAAGAGGGCCCCTGTGCTACCACTAAGGGTCTGGGTGGGGCTTTCAGGTAGTGGGCAGGACAGGTGCAGGAAAGCGCGGGAGACTTGAGCTGCTGCGAGACCCGCGAAACTGCGGGGGGTTCAATCGAGTCATGTACACAGCCTTAAGAGAGGTATGCAAAAGACCAAATGCCTGGACAAAGCCCTTTAATTGCAGCTGAGCCAGAATCAGGCCTCAGAGATGGAGGCTAGGCCCCAACATATGTACATGTAAATATTATACATATGTATACATTAATTTATATACATAAATAAATATATGCAGGCACATACATAAACACAGATACATGTATATTTTTTGTAGCATAAACTGTAATGAGGACCATTTTAATCACCTTGGCTCTCTTACTAAACATCAGTAATGTGTGGTAAATTATTCCTTCATTCTCTAATTTATACTGCTGACCTATATATCTCTATTTTCTTTATTGATGAACTGGCTTTTTACTGTGTCATCATAGGAAACTTGAAATTGTATAGTGTATATTCTGATGACAGTCCTGGGGCCTGAATTCTGGGCCTTCATGTTGTCTCAGAGCTCCTTTTGGCTCAAGGCTAGCACTCTACCACTTGAGCCACTGTTCCAATTCTAGCTTTTTAGTGGTTAATTGAAGATTATAAATGGACTTCCCTTCCAGGGATGGCTTTAAACCTGGATTCTCACATCTCAGTCTCTTTGGTAGTTAGGCTTACAGGCATGAATCACAGGCTCCTGGTAATAAGAGCTCTTTAAACAAAATAACCCAATGCTGTAATATTAACTAATTGAAATGACAGAAAAAATTTGTGGATACCTGAAAACATAAAGAAAATATGAAATCTTCTATTCCATGAGCATTGTTAACAATCTCCAGATATTTAGAATTTCTTTATAATTTTTTCAGAACTATTTTCTGATTTTTAGGATACAGGTTTGTACAATACTCTAATAAACTTATTTCAAAGTATTCCTAATTGTAGCTCCTGTAATAGTTATCCAATTAAAAATACTTTTACGGGAGTTTGGCCTAGTGGTAGAGTGCTTGCCTAGCATGCACAAAAACTTGGGTTCAATTCCTCGGTAACACATACATAGAGAGCTCTAGCCTTGAGAAAAAAAAAACAAGGACAGCACTCAGGGCCTGAATCCAAGCCCAGAACTGGTAAAAATAAATAAATAAATAAATAAAATGAAATAAAAAATAAAAATACTCCTAGTGTATGAAAATATAAATTACTACTATATTCACACATCTGACAACATTGGAGTATGATGACAGCCCAAAAAGCTGTGAAATCTGGAAATATTCAATGTAGAGCTAAGGTTGACAACAAGCATGATATTCTTGTAGCAGAGTCTTGTAGTAGTATCCTTTTGAATACAGCAGATGGGTTACAGTAGGTGCTCCATTAAGCTGGTCACACAGCTTTTTGATTGACATAGTGTCACCTAAAGGTCTAAAATTAGTGATACCTAGAAATAGACATAATTTTTGGATACAGCAACAGTCACAGGAGACATTATAAGTCATGCTTCTGTTTTAGGGTAAACTGGGATCGAACACAGAAAGCTATAAGTAGAACAGGTTGTCAAGTTTTTGAACTGTTTGCTTATGGTCAACCGTCTTCCTAGAATCCATGTAAAACCCAAATGTAGAAAACTTCTTCAATAAATCATGGTGAATCCAACTTAAAAATAAAAATAAGATCCTGATTCAAAAGCTACAGTAGATATCTTTCTTATTTTATGTTTTGTTTTTAATTATCATATATTTGAAGAAAATTTTCTGCTTTAGCCTATATTACTTTCTAGAGAGATTTCTTTAGAAAACAGAAAAATCGATTGGTAAAACAGCCTCACCGATTTTTATTTTTTGCCAGTCCTGAGCTCTGTAGATCTTCTTGGGGAATATCAATATATGACAGTATCTGGGAAGATATTAATTCTTCTCAAAAGTTAAAGATTGCAGATCTTGAGAAATTGCTGAAGACTTAAATGTTGATTTCTACTTGTGAACTCTACTATTGATTAAGATCCTCAGTTCTGAAATATCAGATTGATTCTTCAGAGGGAGACAAAGGAGTCACTGAACTCAAGAACACACACACACACACACACACACACACACGCACACGCACACACACAAAGAAGACTTCTTTACACTTTAATTCCATTTGGGGGACAGCCTGTTCTGTTAGAAAGGTTCCTCTCCTGAACTGCAGGGACATTTGAGAGATTAATGTTTTCTGGCAATGGACCAATATACTGGGAATTTTGCCAGCAATTGAATCTCTGTGGCTGATACAAACTCCAGACTGGATATGAAAAAATTGACAGAGATAAAAAATTCAAGAGTGAAAGAATTATGAAAATGTAAGGGAAGGAAAAACCATTCTAGTAAGAAACATCTAGAAGACAAAGCTGGCAAGGTACTCTTAGAAAGTCATGGTTTGACGAACTTCCATTTGGGACAGTGTAATCCACTTCAGAAATCAGGGCTACACATATTGATATCAATAATGCACAGCTTCTGGGCCATGGGCGCAGCCTAGTGGTAAGAGTGCTTGGCTAGCATGCATGAAGTCCTGGTTTCGATTCCTCAGTACCACATACTAAGACAAAAACGATGGCCGGAAGTTTGTCCTAGTGGTAGAGTGCTTGCCTACCATGCATGAAGATTGGTCAGCACTGTATACATAGAAAATTGTGTTATGGCTTATGTGGTAGAGCTCTAGCCTTGAGATAGTCCAAGGACATTGCTCAGACCCTTGAGCAAGAAGTGTCCAAAGACGGTGGCCACGCCATGAGTTCCACTCCAGGACTGGAAAATACTACTACTACTACTACTAATAATAATAATAATACACACCTTTTGAGTTTGCAGTCATGCTTACTAAGAAAAGATTGCCTGACTTCTCTCAAAATCAACTGAAAAAGAATAAGCCATCTTCCCACAATTTTGCCTGTCTGCCATTGGTGTTTTCTGTAGCTGCTCAGATCAGAGAATAACTGATCTGGAATCTCACTTTTCCTACCTAGGCAGCTGCTATGTCAGAAATGGGATAAAAAGACAAAATCCTTCCAGCATAGACTCACTCTGGCATATGCTGATAATTTATAGCATCAAGATTAACAAAATTGGCTATCGAGATATGGAATATAGATCAGCAGGTGCCTCTATGAAATGAACCCATAGTCTTTAGCAAGAGCCTGAGACTTTCCAGATAAATGGAGCATAGACATAGAAAGTCAAAATGATCAACTTTCTTTTCTCATATTAATATCAGTGACCTTTTGCCGTGATAAAAGAATTTCAAAATCTGTAGAAGACTAAGGCTAATGCGGTGAAATGACTTGAGGGAGAATGGAAAGCCACAATTAATTATACATATCTATCTATCTATCTATCTATCTATCTATCTATCCATCCATCCATCTATCTATCTACCTATCTATCTATTTATATCTATGATGGATATCAAATATCAGATTCTAAAAGAAGATGAGTATTTGAGGGTCAAATGGAGCAAATAATAATCTATCTTTGTTCTTATTTGGTTTTATATAAGTATTCCCTAAATCAAGTGGCTAAGTTTTATGTCACTGATCAGAATCATCTTCGTATACCTCCAGAAGCCTCAGGAACTTTTGTATGCAGCTAGTGCTCTAACAAATTTCTCCTCAATTTGTTTTGAGAAGATCATTCAAACACATTTCTCTTTAATGTCAGGATAGACAACAACTCAGCAATTAAATGTTCTTCAGATCTATATTATTGTTCCTGTTCTCACAAAATAGTCCACAGGGATGCTGCTATTGGATATTTAGTAGAACATTACCTTGTAATGGTATCATGATAATTGAGCCTAGTGTGCAGAAATAGAAATTAATGTGTTGAATTGGAACCTCTCAGTACAACTGCTTAAAGATAATAATTTTTTAAAGTACTCTCAGTGACTTAGTATTACCCTTGTATGCCTGAGAAGAATAAACTTCACCAGGTTTTTGTGAGCCTGCATTAGTGAAGTCGTTAAGTGTTCATTGATGTGGACGTGACGTCATCATCTTTAGAGCCCAACCAGATTGATGTCCTTTCCATATCCTCCTACTAGTGAAGCAGCTCGAATGGGTCCAAGGAAAATCTTAATGGATCTGTATGGATCTGTGGAAAATCTGGCAAACAAAGGTGAGAACAGAGTAGTCAGAATTCTAAAATTAACTCAGTTTTCCTGAACCATGTGTAAATTTCCTGCCTTTGGATGTGGGTGGAACTGTGAGAGTGAAGAGCTGTCACTTCTCTGAACATGTTACATTAAGTGTGAAAAGTTACTTTCCTAAATTAGGTCCCTAATAACTTTACCATTAGGTAAGGTTTTCTTGTTTGAGCCTGACCTCATTAGGTCAGTTCTTAGGAGGGAAGATGATCTGCTTGGCAGACAAGATCCAATAATCCACAGGATTTTAACAAAAGAAGTATTCTTTGCATTGAACTAAAAGATGCAGTGCACCAGGTAGCAGAGGAAGCATGCAAACAGTAGGAGCTGAAAGCAGCAGCAGGGTTAACCTTCCATGAATGAGGAATTCAGACATGCAAGTTCAAATACTGAATTTCACCATCAATCTGAATGAATTTGAAACAAACACTTCCCCAGATGCTTCAGACAGAAATTGCGTTTGGCCAGTACTTTTACCCATAGAGAATATGAATTGTGACATAATGCATGCAGACATTAGAAAGTTATTACATGCATAATGATAGAAGCTAACCCAAAATGTAGATATGATGTACAATGTAATGTTATAGCAACAGCACTGTAGAATCCTTTCCCTATGAAAGGAAAGATTTCAAGGGACTCTAGTATGTAAAATTACATATTTTTTATTTTATTGTAGGGATAATGCATAGAGGAGTTGCAGTGACTTTCACCAGGTAGTAGCTGCTTTGATATCCCTTTCTCATGTTTTTGTCCCATTCTTCTCCTCCACCACCTCCCAATCATCTTGTTTTCCCTTCTTCCTTTCCCTATTTTTAAATAAACAAATAAACATATATACAATATACCAGGTAACAAAGTCAGATACACATGACGTATTTTTGGCAGTATACCTTCATGTGAAGTTTCTTACAGAAATGTTTGCTGATTACTTTCTTGTATAGGGAGATGACTTAATTTCATAGCTCATCTAATACCCAAAACATTGTTGCCATGAATAAGAATACTTGTATCTTTCTAATTCAATCTTATTCCATAGAATGTTTTCATTCTACATTAATATTTTGGTATACTTGTCCCAAAAGACATTTGAATAGAAATTATCTAACATGACAAACTACTATTCAATTAAGTATAATTTGAATGGAAATTGCTAAAATTACATTTTGCTTTCAGAAAGTTAATATATTAAAAAGGCTCACAACTAATATATGTTGCTTACATTAATTATGTCATTTGAAGATTGTCAAAATGAAATGAATTCATAGTTCTTCCATAGTTCCAATTAATTACTTGTTTTCTTCAACAGCAAAGTATTTTAGTTTTATGTGCTTTGTTATATTTATATGATAAATAAAAATAATGGTTTTGATTTTTATTTTCTTTCCTAAAATAATATGGTATACCTATTTGATCACATGCCTAGATAAAATTGTGATTTGGATTTTAAGAACAAAGTATATACTAAAACATGTGTGCTTGGATTTATCCCTCCTATAGGAAATATAAGAACTGAATAAATTATGAATAAATTGTGATTCATCTTTCATTGGTCATGGTTCAGAAATCCTGATAACCCAACTTCTGAGAATTATAGTAACTTCCTAAGAGTAGGGTAGAGAGAAATGCTCAATGCAGAACTGTACATAGTGGTGTAGAAATTCAGAGAAAGAATGACTTCCCAGCATGATACTCTAATTCTATCTATCAGAATATTCATAGCAAATGACAGACTCAAAAGACAGGAATGTATTCTACTTTAAAAGAATCACATTAAACATTTTTCTCATTATTTTTCATAGCATTTTCTGTAGATCAGATTTGGTACTGATAAAAGTTAAAACAAATGCATATATTAAAACTTCTGAAGTCTTGATTTTCTTTCAATAAAATACTTTTGAATAAAATTAGAGTATATTTTCTCAATAATTTCCATGGCATATACAATATTTTGCCAGTCCTGGGCTTGAGCTCAGCGCCTGAGCACTATCCTTGGAGTTTCTCAAGGCTAGAGCTCTATCACTTGCTTGGACTTTCTCAAGGCTAGAGCTCTATCACTTGCGTCTCAGCACCATTTCCAGCTTTTTTCTATGTATGTGATACTGAGGAATCAAACCCGGGTCTTCGTGCATGCTTGGCAAGCACTCTACCACTAGGCCAAATTCCCGTCCCCGGCATATACTTTTTATATGTAACTATCTGGGGCATATTTGATGTTAAGCCAAATTATCCATAAAGAGAACTAAAATCTTCCAATTTTCCTATTAATAATAATAGAGAATAATAAGAATCATATAAATTTTGTTCATAAGCTTTACTAGAAATTATAGGATTGACTGGAGTAATTTTGCTCATATGCTTAACTATTTGTTCTATTGACAACTCTTTAAAAGTCTGATGTCTACCATCTGCATTGAATCCAATGGTCTGAAATCCTCTGAAACATTTAAAATTGGCAACATTTATGTGACAATAATAACTGTTATTGATATTTTCCTTAGAGCAGCATATAGTTTTAAGTTTCAGTCAGAGAGAAACACATCTAGTGTTAAGTGGAAGTCAGGTCTCCTAAAATTAATTCTTCTCAGTTAACAAAGTGGAGGTATTATTTTCAACTGTTCCTTAGAAATAGAATACTAAATAACATATTCTGTGTGGCACTTCCCACAATATTTGTCAACGAATGTATTTATTACATTTATACATATTTCTATTTGCAAAACGAAAATGCCAGTTATTAACTATGAGCTATATGTCATTGATACAAAAACTATAATTTTAGGTTTAATCTTATGTTTAAAATCACCCATGTTAAACTTGTATCCTAAATATTAATGAAAGGTATTATAATTCAGACAAAAGCTTGGTAGACCAGTAAATAGAAATTTATCTCTGTATATTATACGGGATCAGGAAACATACTTCCCTAGTTGCATATTACTATAGGGAAAATTATCACATTGCCATATTGTATTTTCTGATTTATAAATTAATAATGTGTTGATTATCTTGGAAGTCTTCTAGGGGTCTCTAACTTTTAAGAATGGACCCATACTTAGGAATTTCTACCAACAGAAGTAAACATGTCATGACACACAGCCACTTTGGAAGATTCTAAGATTTACTACTAGGTTAGATTTGAAAAAGATAGGCTCAAGAGTTTCCCTCATTTGTCATGATCTAATGGATTACTAAAACATCACATTTTTAAAATAAAGAAAGGGGAATTGTATCCTGCTACCCCTATGAATATACTTAATCATGCTTTATTTGTTTTAAATTTTTTGAGTTTGGACTTAAATAATTTATCTGCTGCTCAGCGATTCTGGGAAAAAAGAGAGCAGTGTGCTTTTGCCTTAGTAAAGTGGAAGGATCCCCTAACTGGTGCTTGGCACAGACCCGATCCTGTTCTAACCTGGGGTCGAGGGCATGTATGTGTTTTTTCACAAGGAGAAAATGACGCCCGCTGGCTGCCTGAATGCTGTGTTCAGATTGTAGAGAGTGACAGTGGCCATCCAAGCAGCGACTCACTGGGCCTACACCCCCAACCCTCCAGTGGTGCATCCTGCGACGTGGGAAGGACCTGAGTTATTCATGCATGTCAATGGAACTGCTCCTGATCTGTTTGTTCAACACATTCATATGATTCCCCAGTGTGTCAATCACCAGTATTACTGTGACTTCCTCACAATTCTACCCAGCTACTCCTATCAAAAGAACTTTATGAGCTGTGTTTCTCCTCCTTTTGCTATTATGTATGGACCTTTTAACATATTCATTGATTCTACACAATTTAATGTAACATGTGATAATTGTTCTTTTACAAATTTTATGCTATTGAGATAAAGGATTGTTTTCGGTTTTGTTTTTGTTTTTGTTTTTGTTATAAAAAGGTGAATTTATTGGGGAAGTAGATGGTGAACTGACCGGTTAGGGACACAGTGCAGACTTGGAAGCTGACACTGACCCTGAGCAGCTCTCACGCAGGGTTTTTAAGGGCAAAACCCATGCGGGTGAACCTGGTCACACAGGTGGCCAATGGAATAGTCACATACACAGAGGGACCTTGCCAGCTCAGGCCACACGCAGGCAGCCAACAGGGTTACAGCCCAGTGTTTGAATTTACCTATCACCTTAGTTGGAACTGGGTCGCAAATTGGAAAGGTCTCCACACAAAGCAGGCCCACCCACACCCAAGCGGATATCCCGCCTCATGGGGGTGGGGAGAAGGTCGAGGTTGCCCCTCCCTAGAAGGGCAAAGGTGGCTGGGCTGTACCACATATCCCTCCTCATGGGGGGATGTTGGGGACTGAATGTGGGGTCAGTGACCGTGACTGTGGGGTCAGTGACCTTGGACCCGCACAATTGAGTACACAAGGAAGTAAGCTCTTATCATGATTTTGGGCTGTGTCAATAGCTTCTCATTTAACCTGTTTGGGACTTGATAGCTTCTCATTCAACCTATTTCAGACTTGATACTGTTTGTACGAATGTAGCCCCTGGCAGTTCCCTAGTTTAAAGATGTGTATTTAAGATTGAGAACTGGAAATAAACTGGGCTAAGGTCTTGGGCTACAGGCTTCTTAAGCTGTGGCTCCTGATTTGGGCTGTAGCCCTCCTGAACCCCATCTGTTTGTCTCTCTTCTATTTTTTCCTAGTCCTTGCCCCCTATTTCAGGAATCCCAATCTGCGAACCCTGGTTTGCTGCCGGTTGGCCCCGGCATCTGGCGCCTGAACAGGGACTTGTTGCTAGGGCCTTTAGGCTTTCCTAAAGGTTGAGAAAGGGATTGAGGCCGTAAGGCTGCAGCCGGAGGCGGTGGGTGTGAGGGGTAAGGTTTAGAATCAGACACCATAGTGGCCTGAGGGTCATATTTCTTTCCTACTTCTGGGGGGGCTCTCTGCTCTGTCCCCATTTTCGATAGAAGATGTAGCATTTCTTCTAACTTCTTCTCTATCGTAGCCACCCGGCCCTCCAATGACTCATCATAACTTTCCTCCTTGGTATTCAAACCTGAATTCTGATACTCAATATCTACTGGTTGTTGTTCCCTTTTCAAGATCTCACTTAGACTCTCTTGGGCTGCGGCATATGGCTCAGCCTCAGGTTCTTCAGAAGGGTCCTTTAACTCATAAAGTTCCCTTAATTCAAGATTAAGTTCAGCATTTTCATGTAGAGGATCTATGTATTCACTTACTAAATTCCATACAGTAGTAGCCTCTACTGGGGTCTTTTCGGGGCCATATACATCATAATAATCTTGAATTCTTTTTCCTATCCGCTTTACTAAGGCAAAAGGACGCTGCGCTCTTTTTTCCCAGAATCGCTGAGCAGCAGATAAATTATTTGAATCCAAATTCAAAAAATTTAAAACAAATAAAGCATGATTAAGTATATTCACAGGGGTAGCGGGATATGACTCTCCTTTCTGTATTTTAGCAATTTGATGTTTTAATAATCCATTAGCTCTCTCCACGATGCCTTGACCTTGAGGATTGTAAGGAATGCCTGTAATATGAGTGATATTATAGGAATGGCAGAAGGATTGAAATGCTCGGCTTGCATAGCCAGGGCCATTATCTGTTTTTATTTGCGAGGGAATCCCCATCTCAGCAAAGCATCGAATGCAGTGAGAGATACAATGTTTAGTGGCTTCCCCAGCAAGGGGGGTGCCCAAGATAAAATTAGAATAAGTACCTACAGTAACATGAACATATTTTAATCGGCCAAATGATGGAACATGTGTGACATCCATCTGCCAAATGTGATTAGAAAGCAGTCCTCGTGGATTTATGCCTAAATGGGGGGCTGGTGAAAAAGGGACACAGTTGGAGCAAGTCTTAACTATTTGTCGTGCTGCTTCTCTAGATAATTTAAACTGTGGGCGCAAGGCTTGACTGTTTTGATGATGGATGGCATGTGACTGCTTAGCAAGTTCAACCTGAGTTAAGTAAACTCTGGTGGCGGAGTCAGTAACTGCATTGCCCTCACTTAAAGGGCCAGGAAGATTAGTGTGAGCTCGAACAAAGCCAAAAAAACAGGGGTGGTTGCGAGAACAAAGCAAAGTTTGTACTTGGCGAAATTGGGTCTGAATATTGGAGTTAGTAGTTCCAATAAAGGGAACAGTTTCTATGACTTGAAGAGCACGAATTACATATTGACTGTCTGAGTATAAGTTAAAGGGCTCGTCTTGTAACAGGACGAGTGCTTGTAAAACAGCCTCTAATTCCACCTCTTGGGCGGAGGAAAAACCCGTAACCCAAGATTGAGTTTTCCCATTAATGGTCAAAGCAGCCTTTCCATTAGAGGATCCATCTGTAAATACCAAAGCAGCAGAAGATAAAGGCGAGGCCTGTACTATGGAAGGAAATAGAAACGTATGACACGCAGCAAATTGGAGAAGTTTGTTAGACGGGTAGTGATGCAAAATTTTCCCCGTATAATTGGCCCAAGCAATGGCCCAAGAATCGCAATGGGCGAATAGCCAATCTTGTTGTTGTAGATTATATGGGACACAGATAAAATGAGGTTCCTGACCTAAATATTTACGGGAATCCACTCGGCACATATGTATCAGATTAGCTACCAATTCGTAGTAGGGGGTCAGCACTTTGCCGGGTGTTGATGGTAAATAAAGCCATAAAAGTGGGCCATCCTGCCACAATACAGCAGTTGGGGAGTGAGAAGTAGCTAAAATGTAAACTCCCCAGGGTTTAGAATAGTCACAATAGTTCACTTGTTGCTGGGAAATTGCCTTTTCTACAATTTGGATGGCCCTCCTGGCGTCAGGGTTTAATTCGCGCAAGGATGTAGGGTTGGTATCTCCTTTTAAGAGATCAAAGAGGGGTTTTAACTCTCCTGTGGAGAGCTTTAGATAAGGCCGAAGCCAATTTATATCTCCTAAGAATTGCTGAAAATCATGAAGAGTTCTTAAGTGTGAAGTTTTTAATTGTATTTTTTGGCTTTTAAAATAGTGTGGGCCTAATATATGGCCTAGATATGTAAAAGGGGGGTGTTCCTGAACCTTTTCAGCTGCTATTATAAGGCCAAAGAGGCTCAGATCTTGCTTTAGTTGTCCAAAGGCTTGTTGTACGACGATAGGGTCAGAACAAGCCAACAAGATGTCATCCATATAATGAACAATATAAACAGAAGAAAATTTTTCACGAGTGGAAGAAATGGCTCTAGCTACAAAACTTTGACATAAAGTTGGGCTATTTGCCATGCCCTGTGGAAGCACAAGCCAGTGATATCGCTTCATGGGTTCTTTAAAATTAACAGAGGGGACGCTGAAGGCAAAGCGCTTACAGTCTTGAGGCGCCAGGGGTATAGTATAGAAACAATCCTTCAAATCTATAATAATCTTATAAGTATCCTTTGGGATTGCCATGGGTGAAGGCAAGCCAGGCTGTAGGGCTCCCATCAGTTCCATGGTGGCGTTCACTTTCCTCAAATCCTGTAACAGCCTCCATTTACCTGACTTTTTCTTTATAACAAAAATTGGAGAGTTCCATGGAGAGTTAGAAGGGGCCACATGTCCCAAGTCCAGCTGTTCCTGTACCAGCTGCTGTACTGCAATGATCTTTTCTAGTGAAAGAGGCCACTGTTCGACCCATACCGGTTCTTCAGAGAGCCAATTTATGGGATCAGCATGAGGGGCAGGACAAACTACAGCCCCCGTTAAAGAATACCCTAATCCTTGTCTCGTAGGGAGAGACTGGGGTTGGAGTGGCTCTAGCTCCCCCTGTGCTGCTCGGCCTAGTCCCCTAAAGGGGAGGAGGCCTTCATCAAGTAACTGCTTAGTGACCGCAGCACTAGGACTGAACATATACACTCCCATTTTTTCCATGATATCACGACCCCATAAATTAATTGGCAGATGTTATATGTCAATGTCTGATTATTTAAAAGTCTCCGTTTCTCTGTCTTGTTCGTGTTACATATTTTTTCTTGTCCAGTTTTGTCTTTAAAATTGGTACCATTTCTAAGTATGGATCCTTATGGTTTTTCTGTGCGTACTCAAGCACACATCCTTGTTATTTTTTTGAACATTTCTGGGCCTAGCATGGCCGCTCCCCCATGTCTGCAGTTGTAACAAGCCCTGGAAAAATAAATTCCAGCTAAGTTGCCTTGCAAAATGTTTTGTTTTGAACCTGGTTCTCATCTGTAAGAGTAAAATTGGCAAAGCTCTCTTGACACAAACTTCCAGAAATTGAACGGCCGATATTAATTTTGCGCGCTTTATGATCTTTGAGTATGAATGTGTGTGAATGAGTGAGTGAACATGTTCAAGGTTAAATTGTCAGCATGCTGTATAAAACAATGGATAAATTTATACTTAAACACAAAGACAATTGGGTAAATCTAAGCTTAAAACTTCAACAAAAATATTAGGTTTGAATGTTTACTATGTCTCAAAGGATTATTGCATTGTCTTAAAGAAAAACTGGTAAATATTTTTCTAGATCCTGAAATCTGCATTTTATTGCAAGGCATACAGCTGTTTACATTGTAAACATTGTATCCTGTTTAGCACAGAGGTATTAGGGAATTTGGGATTTATTACCTTAAGTTAAAATTTGGAGACATGTATTAGAGATTTAAATGTAAAATTGTTCATTAACGTCAGAAACTTTGTCTGTCTGTCTTTTCTTGCAAACTGACACTAGAAATCTAATGGTAAAATGTGGATAATGTGATTAGTATTTTAAAGGAATGTTTAAAGGTTTATCTCTGTATGATTTGGTTTCATGTTACTGGATTGCAATTGGATGTATCTTAGAAAAAGGAGGAAACTAAGTTCAGACTTAAATTTTTGGTGCACTGATGATGTTTGTAGTTCTTGCATTAAGGAAAAACATTTGGGTTTAAACTGTGGGAGTTCTAGGCAGCAATCTTAACTGAAAAAAAAAAAAAAAGCCTCTTCTAAAAGGAGGCCTGAAGGCAAAGGGCGTTCCTTGAGCCCAAGGAGACCTGGAGAAAAGGGAGTGCCTTGAGCCCTTAAAGGTTTCTCAAATGCAAATGAAGACTAAAATGTTAAGTGTTTAAGTTAAAAAGTGTAAACGTTTTAAAGAACATTAGAAATGGGTTTCTGAATAATATTTGAAAGTGAAGTTGTCTTAAATGTTTTAAGAAAGAGAAAAAGGGAAAATCAGGACTACCAAAGTAACTTCCAGCTAGCCCATGGAGAAGTACAGCAATCCTTATTCATATGTAACTTTGGCTTTTACCAGGTTCTAGGTAAGCTCATGCTTAGAGACTATTTCTGTGTTGACCACCTTGTTGCTTTAATTGGAGTAACGTGGCCTTTTGTAGGACTCACTGATCTGAAAACTGCAGTTCTGAGCCAACCCCGGGCAAAGCAAAGTCCCTGTGAGACTGTGGTGTCTAATCTGGCAGCAGAGTGCTAATTGAGGCAGAGTTGCTTTGGAGCTCAAAGTGGCAGAGTGCTAGCCTTGAGCTGGAGAGCTGAGGGACAGTACCCAGACCCCAAGTTCAAGTCCAGCAACCAAGCAAGTGAAATGCCCATGGGATGTTTATCCCTGTGTGGAGAGACACTACTGGGACAACGAAGCATCCAGATGCAGAAAGCCTCTGCATGGATGGCAGAGATGGTGTCAGATCCTAGAGTCACTCGTGCTTGGCCATTCAATATTAATCAGAGCCGGGAGGTCATAGAATAGTTTGTAAGCATGCCTTACTAATGCCCGTGCCTTCCATAACTGGGCAGGAACTTGTCAATCATCTGTGATAGTGGTAGTTTAAAGTTCTGAGTAAAGTTTGATTTGACTCCAGCCACAAATTCAGGAAAGTTTGTGGATCTGACAACTAAAGCATTGTTTAAGGTTGCAGAAATTTAGTTCCCCAGACAATCAAGAAAAAGCCTTTGCAAATGGGTGCTATGTAAGCTACACTATTGTAGCCAAAGATGGTTTGTGCAGTTGTTAGATGTCAAATATGATCTCTAGTTTGGAGTAAATTATTGTTCCTAATATCTAATCCTTGCAACCCCTTGTTAAAACAGGCTAGGCTTCTTAAGGTCCCTGGTCAAGCACAGAGACAACACCCCTGAGTCAGCTTGAAGAAGTCACAGAAGTTGAATCTCCGCCCATCAATCCCCGTTAGACCAAGGGACCAAAGTCATTTTTGGAAAATGTGACAGGATAAATTAGGGGTATAGAAAAGAGAAAAAAAATTGCACTTGTGTTTCTTTTAAAATAAAGACGGGGGAGATGTTGGGGACTGACTGTGGGGTCAGTGACCGTGACTGTGGGGTCAGTGACCTTGGACCCGCACAATTGAGTACACAAGGAAGTAAGCTCTTATCATGATTTTGGGCTGTGTCAATAGCTTCTCATTTAACCTGTTTGGGACTTGATAGCTTCTCATTCAACCTGTTTGTACGAATGTAGCCCCTGGCAGTTCCCTAGTTTAAAGATGTGTATTTAAGATTGAGAACTGGAAATAAACTGGGCTAAGGTCTTGGGCTACAGGCTTCTTAAGCTGTGGCTCCTGATTTGGGCTGTAGCCCTCCTGAACCCCATCTGTTTGTCTCTCTTCTATTTTTTCCTAGTCCTTGCCCCCTATTTCAGGAATCCCAATCTGCGAACCCTGGTTTGCTGCCGGTTGGCCCCGGCAGGGGGAGTGGGGAGGTCAAGGTGGCTGGGCTGTACCATTGTTGACCTTCCACAATGGGGCGGGGGGAACTCTTTGGCATTCTGGATGGCGCCAGTCCCTGGTCCCCTCAACACTCCCCACTTTTCTTTTAGCCTAGTCAAATCCTTGACTAGTTTACTTTAGTACAAACGGGGTTATACCGGATGTGTAGGATCATCAGTTTTATAACTCTGATCCATTTTTTTTTTTTTTACTAAAGACATCATTTCAATAATTACACATGGGCCAATCAACAGGAACATTCTCCTCCCAGGGCGCCACTCAAACCTCTAGGAACAATATATCTAGTCCTCTTCTGTTCTGGAGGACAACTTCAGTTAGGGACCTCAGTGAGTTCTCTAGGAGTCTGAAAGTCTGGGATCCTCACATGCTGTCTTCACCTAGGAGTGATGAACCCAGTAGCTCACTCCTGCTACCTTCACAGTGGTTGGAGTGCTGGGAATCACAGCATAGGTTCGCTTGAGTGCCAGGGTACTGGAAACTAGATGATGAACATGTCCCCAGATCAACTTGTAAGACCTGTAAGGACTGGATTGAATCATGGCTAACAATGGCAGCTGAGATAACACATGGCTTGTGGGGCCAACAATTGTTATCAGACTCGGGCATACAGCATTCTTTGGTTTGCAGGGGCATATAGCGTGCCCTTCTAGTTCTGCACCCAAGAAAAAGCTCTCACAACTAGGAAGCATGCTTAACAATCCCTCAGGTGGGCACAAAGAATAGATCCATATCAGTGTACCAATCCTGACCCAGCTTGCATCAAGGCTAACTCAATTACATACCTACCAATTCTACTTGTAATCTCCATTCTTAAGATAATGCTCATACCATCTACTACATACAGGAACTCTCTAGGATTTGTCTTTCTCCCTTTTTGTAGAGCAAACATAAGACAGTTCTTTTCAGATCCTCCCTTATCCATAAACTATTCTTGTTTCTTCAATTCCTTTCCTTTACTAAACCTTTTCTTTCTTCTTTACCTGACTATAGCCCTCATTCACATTTAACCAGATTTAATGAGGCTAGGATTCTCTAGGCAGGTATAGAAGACTTGAACCTGTAGCCATTCCTCATAAGTGCAGTCTCCACTCTTGCACATCTGTTACCACTCTTTCCCATGTCTTTAATTTTATCCTGTCTCACTTTCCAAAAATGACTCTGGTCCCTTCATCTAAAGGGGATTGATTGGCAGAGATTCAGCTTCTGTAACTTCTTCAAGCTGACTCAGGGGCGTTGTCTCTATACTTGACCAGGGACCTTAAAAAGTTTAGCCTATTTTACCAAGGGGTTGCCAGGATTACATTTCAGGAGCAATATTTTACTCCAAACTGGAGATCATATAAAACATTTAACAATTGCACAAACCTTCTTTGTCTACAATAGTGTAGCTTACTTAGCACCCATTTGCAAAGGCATTTTCTTAATTGTCTGGGGAACTTAATTCCTGTGACCCCAACAATGCCTTAGTTATCTATGTAGGCCTATATACAGATCAATGGGGACACAAGCCTCAGATCCACAAACTTTCCTGAATTTGTGGCTGGTGTCAAATCAAACTTGCTCAGTTAGTTAGGACTTTGAACTACCCACTATCACAGATGATTGACAAGTTCCTGCCCAGTTATGAAAGGCATGGGCATTAGTAAGGCATGCTTACAAACTATTCTATGACCTCCGGCTCTGATTAATATTGAATGGCCAAGCACGAGTGACTCTAGGATCTGACACCATCTCTGCCATCTAAGCAAAGGCTTTCTGTATCTGGATGCTTCGTTGCTTTTGTCTCTCCACACAGGGATAAGCATCCCATTGGCATTTCACTCTGTTGGTTGCTGAACTTGAACTCAGGGCCTGGGCACTGTCCTTCAGCTCTCCAGCTCAAGGCTAGTACTCTGCCACTTTGAGCTCCAAAGCAACTCTGTCTCAATAGCACTCTGCTGCCAGATTAGACACCACAGTCTCACAGGGACTTTGCTTTGCCTGGACTGGCTCACAACTGCGACTTTCAGATCAATGAGTCCTACAAAAGGCCACTTTACTCCAATTAGAAGTCACAAGGTGGTCAACTCAGAAATAGCCTCGAAGCATGATCTTACCTGAAACTTGATGAGGGCCAAAATTACATCTGAATGACGATCTGCTGTCCTTCTCCATGGGCCTGCTGGAGATTGCTATAAAGTAACTTACAAGAGTAAGCTGAAATAGCAAATAAGCAACCATTTTGGTAGTCCTAATTTTCCTTGTTTTCTTTTTTGAAACAAAACTTTAGGACAACTTTACTTTTAAATTTTGTTCAGAAACCCATTTCTAATGTTCTTTAAAACTTTTACACTTTTTAACTTATGTTGGAAGCCAGAGTGGAATCAAACTGTACCTTGATTTGCATCAGACAATGGCTTTATTGTCTTATTGTTTTCTGGCCTTATTCTGTTTAAATGACCTGAGATTTACCATATGAATGTAACACCTGGAAGTTCCCTGGGTCTCAAGGAGGGAAGAAGCTGGAGTGGAAAATAAACGCGGCAGTCTTTACCTGGACTGCAGACACCCCGGACCGGTGTGTCTGTCTCTCTTCTTTTTCTTCCTAGTCCTTGCTCCCTATTTCAGGAACCCCAATCTGCGAACCCAGGTTTGCTGCCGGCTGGCCCCGGCAAACTTAAACACTTAACACTTTAGTCTTTATTTGCATTTGAAAAACCTTTAAGGGCTCAAGGAACTCCCTTTGCCTCCAGGCCCTCTAGGGCTCAAGGCACACTCCCTTTGCCTTTTAGTAGAGGCCTTTTTTTTTTCTTTTCTGCAGTTAAGATTACTGCCTAGAACTCCAACAGTTTAAACCAAATAAGTTTTTCCTTAATGCAAGAACTACAAACATCATCAGTGCAGCAAAAGTCTAAGTCTGGACTTAGTTTCCTTCTTTTCTAAAATATATCCAATTGTGAAGTAGTATGAAACCAAATCATAAGGAGATAACTTTTAAACATTCCTTTTAAAACCTCTTTTCCCCAGTTTAATACATTTTAGGGGGCAGTTTAAGAAACACTAATCACATCACCTCTGACATTGATTAACAAATTCTGATTTAAATCTCTAATACTTGTCTCCAAACTTTAACTTAAGGAAATAAATTCCATATTCTCTCTGGGCTAAACAGGACACAATGTTTACAATGTAAACAGCTCTATTCATTACAATACCAGATTTTTAAAATGCAGATTTCAGGATCTTTAGAAAAATACTTTTTACCAGTTCCTCTCTAAAACAATGCAGTAATCCTTTCAGACATTGGAAACATTCAAACCTAATACTTTTTTTGAAGTTTAAACTTAGATTCACCCAATTGCCATTTTGTTTCAAGTATAAATTAATCCATTGTTTTATACAGCAAGCTGACAATTTAACCTTGAATATGTTCACTCACACCATTCACACACCTTCATACTCAAAGATCTTAAAGCACACAAAATTAATATTGGCCATACATTTTCTGGAAGTTTGTGTCAAGAGAGCTTCGCCAATTTTGCTCTTGCGGGTGAGAACCAGGTACAAAACAAAACTTTTTACAAGGCAACTTAGCTGGAATTTATTTTTCCAGGGCTTGTTACAACTGCAGACACACTGGAGCGGCCTTACCAGGCCCAGAAATGTTCAAATAAATAACAAAGACATACACACACAAAAATCACAAGGATCCATTTTTAGGATTGGTACCAATTTTGTAAACAAAACCAGACAACACAAAAAACACCTCACAAAACAAGATAGAAGCAGAGACCTTTAAGTACCCCCAAACTCTGATGGCATGCCTGGCAGCAGTCACAGTGGGAAGACATCTGGAGCCTTGAAAACTCTAGGGGGCGCCTCCCCATGGAGGCTTCCATTCTCAGGCGGCCGGCTGGCCAAGGCCATCCAACCTGCAAAAACTGCTATCAGGGGGGCAAGAGTTTTTGCTTTTTGATAAGATTCAGTATCACCTTGGTCTCGGGGAGGGGTTTGGGCTCTCCTAACAGAGATTTACAATAGAACAAAACCTAGATACATAAGGTCATATAGGATGATGCTATATGAAAGGACCTCTAGGATATAGAAACAAAAGCCATATAATGAGTGATTGTGTTCTTAAGGTACTATGTTATCTCTCATCTCTTTTGTTGTCACTTGGCTATCTCATATTGCTACAATATTTTACCTTGTTGTCTGATATATTGTATATATGCTTATTTGGTTATTTGAAATCGGATAAGGAAGGGGGGAAAACAAGGTGAGGGGCAGGGGTGGGGGGAGGAAAATGGGGACCAAGACATGAGAAGTGGTATCAGTGTTTGTGAAGTAATGTGACCCTTCTATTAATTACAATAAAAAATATATGAAAGAAAAAAAAAGATTTGAAAAAGAACTAGAAGTGAGGGCCTGTTGGGGACTGACTGTGGGGTCAGTGACCGTGACTGTGGGGTCAGTGACCTTGGACCCGCACAATTGAGTACACAAGGAAGTAAGCTCTTATCATGATTTTGGGCTGTGTCAATAGCTTCTCATTTAACCTGTTTGGGACTTGATAGCTTCTCATTCAACCTATTTCAGACTTGATACTGTTTGTACGAATGTAGCCCCTGGCAGTTCCCTAGTTTAAAGATGTGTATTTAAGATTGAGAACTGGAAATAAACTGGGCTACGGTCTTGGGCGACAGGCTTCTTAAGCTGTGGCTCCTGATTTGGGCGGTAGCTCTCCTGAACCCCATCTGTTTGTCTCTCTTCTAATTTTTCCTAGTCCTTGCCCCCTATTTCAGGAACCCCAATCTGCGAACCCTGGTTTGCTGCCGGTTGGCCCCGGCATCTGGCGCCCGAACAGGGACCCTGAAAATCTGGGACGAAGGTGAAGGACCCCTCCCTGTGGTGAGTAACACATCGTAGGACTATTAAGAGAAGATCTTAAGAGAGTGTATAGTCAGGAGTAAAAATTATGGGTCAAGCTAATAGCCATGGGTTATTTCTACCGATCTTAACAGGCCTATTTGAAGCCCACGGAACGCGGGTGGAAAAAGGGGTGCTTCAGAGCTTCCTACAGTTTGTCGAGGAGGCATGCCCGAGGTCTATAGAGGAGGAATTCCAAAAAGCCTGGCAGCGGATAGGAAAAAGAATTCTAGATTATTATGATGTATATGGCCCCGAGAAGACCCCAATAGAGGCTGCTACTGTATGGAGTTTAGTAAGTGAATACATAGATCCTCTACATGAAAATGCTGAACTTAATCTTGAATTAAGGGAACTTTATGAGTTAAAGGACCCTTCTGAAGAACCTGAGGCTGAGCCATATGCCGCAGCCCAAGAGAGTCTAAGTGAGATCTTGAAAAGGGAACAACAACCAGTAGATATTGAGTATCAGAATTCAGGTCTGAATACCAAGGAGGAAAGTTATGATGAGTCATTGGAGGGCCGGGTGGCTACGATAGAGAAGAAGTTAGAAGAAATGCTACATCTTCTATCGAAAATGGGGACAGAGCAGAGAGCCCCCCCAGAAGTAGGAAAGAGATATGACCCTCAGGCCACTATGGTGTCTGATTCTAAACCTTACCCCTCACACCCACCGCCTCCGGCTGCAGCCTTACGGCCTCAATCCCTTTCTCAACCTTTAGGCAAGCCTAAAGGCCCTAGCAACAAGTCCCTTTTAACAGGCACTACAACCAGGCACAGTGCATCGCAATTAAACCTGACTCAGGCTGCTAGAGAGAGGGAAGGTATTTCAGGGCCTCGATGCTTCCCTAGTTTAGTTGATCATGATGAACAAGTATACCATCAGCCTGTTCCTGTTAAACTATTACAGGATTTAAAAAATGCCTGCTCCCAATATGGGCCAACTGCCCCTTTTACTCAAGTAATATTGGAGGCCGCGTGTGCTGGTATTGCATGCCCAAATGACTGGAAGCGGCTTGCCAGAGCATGCCTTAGTGCAGGAGAGTACTTATTATGGGAGACAGAGTTCACTGCACAGTGTCGGGCTAAAATTGAAACAAATAGGTCTAAGAACCTGCCTTACACTGTTGATCAGTTGTTAGGAGAGGGAACCTATAAAAACACCGAAGATCAATTGGGTTATGCAAAGGAGGCCTATTTACAAATAAATGCTGCGGCGAGAGAGGCTTGGAAAAAGTTACGCAATTCCAATCGTACAAAAAATCTAGTAGAAGTTAAACAGGGACCTGAACCCTGGACCCTCAGATCCACTTGTTCCACACATTCATATGAGCTGTGTTTCTCCTCCTTTTACTATTATGTAGGGACCTTTTAACATATTCATTGACTCTACACAATTTAATATATGACATTATTTTGTCTTTACCATCCCTCTTCTTAATAACCTTTTTGTAAAAGATGCCCAGGTGAAAAGCAAAGGCCTCCAGAGGTAAGTAGAAGTCGGCCGACCCCCTTGTATGTCTGCATTTTATTTTATTTTATTTTTGTTTGTTTGTTTGAAAAGGTGCACTGTGGGCCTAAAACAGAGGCCTGGGTGGTCAAGGGACGCCTTGACCCCCCCCTCCCCTTCTGAGTTTCTTGTCGATAACAAGGCATACCTGAGAGTCCCACCAGCAAGACATGTCTAAATCTAAAAATAACTGTTTGGTGAAAACATTCATTTGAGCTCATGTTTTTTGTGTTAAGTGTATCTGATTGAGTCCAATTTTCTTGTTATATGTCAATGTCTGATTATTTAAAAGTCTCCGTTTCTCTGTCTTGTTCGTGTTACATGTTTTTCCTTGTCCAGTTTTGTCTTTAAAATTGGTACCATTTCTAAGTATGGATCCTTATGGGTTTTCTGTGCATACTCAAGCACACATCCTTGTCATTTTTTTGAACATTTCTGGGCCTAGCATGGCCGCTCCCCCATGTCTGCAGTTGTAACAAGCCGTGGAAAAATAAATTCCAGCTAAGTTGCCTTGCAAAAAGTTTTGTTTTGAACTTGGTTCTCATCTGTAAGAGTAAAATTGGCAAAACTCTCTTGACACAAACTTCCAGAAATTGAACGGCCGATATTAATTTTGCGCGCTTTATGATCTTTGAGTATGAATGTGTGTGAATGAGTGAGTGAACATGTTCAGGGTTAAATTGTCAGCATGCTGTATAAAACAATGGATAAATTTATACTTAAAGACAATTGGGTAAATCTAAGCTTAAAACTTCAACAAAAATATTAGGTTTGAATGTTTACTATGCCTCAAAGGATTATTGCATTGTCTTAAAGAAAAACTGGTAAATATTTTTCTAGATCCTGAAATCTGCATTTTATTGCAAGGCATACAGCTGTTTACACTGTAAACATTGTATCCTGTTTAGCACAGAGGTATTAGGGAATTTGGGATTTATTACCTTAAGTTAAAATTTGGAGACATGTATTAGAGATTTAAATGTAAAATTGTTCATTAACGTCAGAAACTTTGTCTGTCTGTCTTTTCTTGCAAACTGATACTAGAAATCTAATGGTAAAATGTGGATAATGTGATTAGTATTTTAAAGGAATGTTTAAAGGTTTATCTCTGTATGATTTGGTTTCATGTTACTGGATTGCTTCTAAAAGGAGGCCTGAAGGCAAAGGGCGTTCCTTGAGCCCAAGGAGACCTGGAGAAAAGGGAGTGCCTTGAGCCCTTGAAGGTTTTTCAAATGCAAATGAAGACTAAAATGTTAAGTGTTTAAGTTTAAAAAGTGTAAACGTTTTAAAGAACATTAGAATTGGGTTTCTGAATAATATTTGAAAGTGAAGTTGTCTTAAATGTTTTAAGAAAGAGAAAAAGGGAAAATCAGGACTACCAAAATAACTTCCAGCTAGCCCATGGAGAAGTACAGCAATCCTTATTCAGATGTAACTTTGGCTTTTACCAGGTTCTAGGTAAGCTCATGCTTAGAGACTATTTCTGTGTTGACCACCTTGTTGCTTTAATTGGAGTAACGTGGCCTTTTGTAGGACTCACTGATCTGAAAACTGCAGTTCTGAGCCAACCCCGGGCAAAGCAAAGTCCCTGTGAGACTGTGGTGTCTAATCTGGCAGCAGAGTGCTAATTGAGGCAGAGTTGCTTTGGAGCTCAAAGTGGCAGAGTGCTAGCCTTGAGCTGGAGAGCTGAGGGACAGTACCCAGACCCCGAGTTCAAGTCCAGCAACCAAGCAAGTGAAATGCCCAGGGGATGTTTATCCCTGTGTGGAGAGACACTACTGGGACTATGAAGTATCCAGATGCAGAAAGCCTCTGCGGTGATGGCAGAGATGGTGTCAGATCCTAGAGTCACTCGTGCTTGGCCATTCAATATTATTCAGAGCCGGGAGGTCATAGAATAGTTTGTAAGCATGCCTTACTAATGCCCATGCCTTTCATAACTGGGCAGGAACTTGTCAATCATCTGTGATAGTGGTAGTTTAAAGTTCTAACTGAGTAAAGTTTGATTTGACTCCAGCCACAAATTCAGGAAAGTTTGTGGATCTGACAACTAAAGCATTGTTTAAGGTTGCAGAGATTTAGTTCCCCAGACAATCAGGAAAATGCCTTGAACCTGGTGCGCTGGCCAGCACGGGTCTACTTCTGCACGGGCATGATTTTCAACACCTCGTCTTTGAGAGACGCCCCCAGGAAGAAGTCGATGATCTCAGACTCCTTGTTGGGAAGGGAGAAACAGATAGATCTGCTCCAAAGACTTGATCTTCATGTCCTTAACCAGGCGGCCCAGCTTGGTGATGGGGATCCATTCCTTGTCTTTGGCTTTGCCTCCGCGAGCCCCGCGGCCGCGCCCCGGCCTCTCCCAGGACCGCGACCTCGGCCCCGGAGGCCACTACCGAAGCCTCCTCGGAAGCTGCGGAGGCCTCCGGGCCCTCCCGCTGCACCGGCGTCGTCCGCCATTTGGTGTCTTCCCGGAGAAGAGAATTAGACCAAGGGACCAAAGTCATTTTTGGAAAATGTGACAGGATAATTAGGGGTATAGAAAAGAGTAAAAATTGCACTTGTGTTTCTTTTAAAATAAAGACGGGGGAGATGTTGGGGACTGACTGTGGGGTCAGTGACCGTGACTGTGGGGTCAGTGACCTTGGACCCGCACAATTGAGTACACAAGGAAGTAAGCTCTTATCATGATTTTGGGCTGTGTCAATAGCTTCTCATTTAACCTGTTTGGGACTTGATAGCTTCTCATTCAACCTATTTCAGACTTGATACTGTTTGTACGAATGTAGCCCCTGGCAGTTCCCTAGTTTAAAGATGTGTATTTAAGATTGAGAACGGGAAATAAACTGGGCTACGGTCTTGGGCGACAGGCTTCTTAAGCTGTGGCTCCTGATTTGGGCGGTAGCCCTCCTGAACCCCATCTGTTTGTCTCTCTTCTAATTTTTCCTAGTCCTTGCCCCCTATTTCAGGAACCCCAATCTGCGAACCCTGGTTTGCTGCCGGTTGGCCCCGGCAAGGGCCAACTTAGAATTTAACATAATTTCCCTGAGTGAGGGTGAGAGAATGTTGATGACAGGATGTGGAAATGCGGATGTATCCTGACCAAATCCCCTGCAAAGAGCTTCTACCAGCTGCCAGCTTCCGAGAACCACCTTTCTTAAGTTCCCAGCATCCAACTGCAGCCTGCCATGTTGGTACATGCCGTGAAATTTTCTAACAGGCAAATAAACTCAAATTTTCTGTTTCTGTTGTCATAGGCTTAATTATCTTTGTATTCCAGTTAATTTCTTCCTTGACCCGTCTGCTTCCATTCACAAGGTTTGAGACTCAATAATTGAGATCCCTTGCCATTCACCTCAAAGTCTGCTTCTGGGGAAATTTCATTTACAATGCTAGGGAAGAAAAACAAAGGTATTATCCTAATTTATAACTGGGTGAGAAAACTGATGCAGTTCTATTTTTGTAAAGGCACTATGAAGCATGAAAATAAATATAAAGATTAAAATATTTTCTTTTGACAATTTCTAGTGTAAAAAGAGGTGGTTTAAAATGCTTGTAAGGTTGATATACTAAAATTTTCTCTGAGTGGAAATCTTTGAGTGTAAGATTTCTAAATAACTACCTTGTGAATATTCATATAACAATTATTTACTGTAAAATATTTGTTATTATATAGATTTCACATGAGTATTTTAGGAGATAGTTGAAGTATAAGAGCTAATACAATATTCTATATGTTTAAAATTATATATATGATAAAATATCCAGTGTGATTTTATTTATACCCAAAATCACTATGTATAGTAGTTATATAAATACTTTTTTCTTGTTTGTATTGCTAGATAATTTCTGCTTTCTTCATGATATCTGACCATACAAAAAAAATGAATGTATAAGTATTAGAAATTTACTATTGGTATTTCTGTCTTTAAATTGCATTTTTCTCCAAGGAGCAAAAGAATATAATTAACTGGTGTGATTAGACATAGGCATGTATATATATGTGTGTGTGTGTTTGTATATATATGTATGTATATATACTTATACATATACATGTGTATATTTCTATTAATCCATAGGTCTTCAGATCTTATTTGTTCTTTTGGCTGACATACATTTTTTTACATTAATGAAAAATTCAACTCAGAGTTTGCTACTAGAAGCCACAGTTTATGTAACTACAATTTGTCTATTGATGTCTTTGAAACTGAAGAAAGAATGTTTTGAATCCCATTTGATTTCATCTTTGTAGAACCAGTTAGTAGTCATCATCCAGTTATAATCATCCAGTGTCTAGATTGTTTTTCTAATTGTCAGGCTGTAACTTCTCTGAAATTAAATCATACTACAACAGTATGTGTTTCATTTTGTCATAGATTCTTTTGGCTATATAGTGGTCCATTGCTTGTTCTGAGGTTAGAACATTCAGTGTTAGGAATCCATCCAAAAAGGATCCAAATTTCCACTTTATAGACAATAAACGTCCCACAAATATAGCTGGAGACAAAAGAACCAAAGATCAAATTCATGGAGTGTTTGGGGATTGAGAGAGGATGAATGACATTAATTTACTCTAGAGGATGTTACATGACTTATGAAAGTTCCTATTATCCAGATTGTCATAGTGATCTATTATAAATACCAGATAAATGAGTGGGTAAATAAATACTTGATGTTGACAATCTACACTGTGCAAAAAAATATAAAGCTATATTTTCCAGAGGGCTTTCTTTGTGCTCCATGAGGATTTTGAGCCAAGCTATTAGGATAATAGCATTCAGCTTTCATTTTAATATATACAAAAGTTTCTTGTCTCCTTTTGGCTGCTTTTTCTTTCTTATTATATCTAAGTGCTTCCATTTCCCCAAGTCTTTAAAACTTGGGCTACTAAAATCTTCTGAGTACCATCTTTCTTGAATTTAGAAGCAAGATCAAATTATTGTAGTCTATGACTTCTGCTAACCATGCTTGATTCAGTTTGGAAGCAAATGCTCTCTGACTTTTCAAAACTATGTATTAGGCACAAATAAGAATCAAGGTGGCCGTGTTCTGATGGCTCATAATCCTAGCTTCTCCAGAGGCTGACATATGAGGATCTCAGTTCAAAACCAGCCTGGGCACAAAAAGTCCTTGAGACTCATCTCTAATTAACCACCAGAAAACTGTAGTGGCACTGTGGCTCAAGTGGTAGAGTGCTACCTTTGAGCTGAAGAGCTCTGTGACAGTGTCTAGGCTTTTAAAAAATATATATTGGCTAAACTGGTTTTCTCCCTGTTCCATACCTACTGATTCTCATATTTTTAAGATACCTCCTCAAAAGTAAGGTTTTGACCTTGATATAGTCGATTGTAGTTGTAGACTACTTTTTACTTTAATACATTTTCTATAGCATGGTCTAAACGCTATGCAAAAATATTCTAAATGAGCTGGACACATTGGCTCACATCTGTAATCCTAGCTATTCAGGAGGCTGAGATCTGAGGATTACAGTTCAAAGCCAGCTATGGCACTAAAGACTGGGAGACTCCTATCTCTAATTAACCAGTAGAAAACAGGAAGTGGTGCCATGGCTCAAGGGGTAGGATGGTAGCCTTGAGCTGAAGAGCTCAGGGATAGCACCCAGGCCCAGAATTCAAGCCCTATTACTGATCAAAACAACAACGAAACAATATTCTAAATGGAATTAAAAAAAAACTTTTCCAATGACATTTTTAATGAATTTCATTGCCTTAATTTAAATCGTGACATAAAGATTATAATAAATGTGAATTTGGGCAACATAGTGTTTCTTGCTTTGAGTTGAAAGAGCCTATAGATTTTTTTTCCTTTCCTCTTTTTCTTTTTCCTTTTGTATTCCAGTTTCCTAAATGCACAGATTTGCCTGTCTATTTCCCTGGATTAACATTTCGGTTAGTTTTCTTTCTGAATATGACAATCCATCCTTAGCAAGTACCTTCATATTTCATCCAAACTTTCATCACATTTATTTAAGTACAACTTAAAATTTCTAATAATTATTCATTTTCAGTAACTATTAATTTCTTTCTAAATTCTTGTGTACAATTTGTATATAATTCCGTGAAGTTGTGTGAACATATTTATTTAGTTTCTAGTTTGAGAATTTTAGTTTGCTTGTTTTTTTATTTTATTTCATTTTTATTTTTGCTAGCTGTGGGGCTTGAACTCAGAGCTTGATCACCGTCCTTGGGCTTTTCTCAAGGCTGGCACTCTGCCACTTGAGCCACGGCACCACTTCCAGCTTTGTCTATGTATGTGGTACCAAAGAATTGAACCCCAGACTTCATGCATGCTAGGCAAGCACTCTATCACTAGGCCAAACTCCCAGTCCAATTATTATTTTTTTAATTGTTTGTTTTTGACATAAATTTTCTCTCTCTATTCTAGGCTGCTGATAGTTTTTATCCTCTCCCAATCTTTGTATCTCTTTTCTTCTTTCTTCCCCTCTGCATGCTCTTTCTCTCTCTCCCTCTCCTTCCCACCCCTCCCTCTCCTTCTCTCTCTCTCTCCCTCCCCCTCTCTCTCTGACATTAATCATGGTAAGACTCAGAACACATACATATATTGTATTTTTCATGAGATGTAGTTCAGATTTCAAATGGTCTGTATCCCACATCAACTAATTAAGTACTTTGGAGAATTTTCCCTGGATTAGGATTGAATATGACATTCAGTGTCCAAACTATAATTCACACATGAAGCAAAAAACATTCTAGGAATGAGGAGAGAAATGAAGGAGAGTATAAACATGTGTATGCATTTAAGATATTCAACATATATGAAATGCAAACATGCAAGGTTTTAGTAGAGCAATTCATATACTTGCATATTAGCTTTATTCTTCAGTAGAGTCCAAATAATTATATTTAATAAGGATGAGAGGTAATTTGTGGAAGCACCATGAGTACTAAAAGAACCTAGACAATATTTACTTCTGGTTTAATAAGGGAGTAGAGGTCTACATAAATAGAAAAGATATGTGTGTGTGCTATATATACATACATACACATATATATAAATATATATGCATACAGCATGAAAGAGAGAGAGAGATAAAATTCATATATTTCGCTACAGATCCTTAAATCTAATACCCCATTCAGGCTAGGAAATAAAAAATTGGAAAATTTAAAAACACAGAAAGTATCCATAGAGATATGTAAAATTATTAAATGATTATTAAAAGTATAAACTTAGAGATATTTTCAAAAGTTTTAAAAATGCTGCATGGAATATACAGAAGACTGTAAAATAACTGACGTGGAGTAATTAGTATGTGGAATTCAGTAAAGTTTGGGGGCTCAAATATTGGGGATGTCTCTCTTATTGAAAAATTCACCTTGATACAGTCATTTATGAGGATACAGATACCAGAAAAGTATGTCACTAAGTTTACAAAGGTATAAATAAACTAAATCTGAGTGATGAGGAAGACCTAAAATTTGAAGAGAGGCGGAATTGGCCTAATTTGGAAAGAATTGGCCCTAATTTGGGGACATATGAAGATAGATAGCATGAATCTTTCTAAAAGAAAATATTTTTTTCCATCAGAAAAGTTGTATTCAAAGAAATATATGCAGAAGCAAGTTGTTTATAATATGGGAATGATAACAACAGTGGTTAAAAAACAACACAACATTAATTTAACTTACAATCCTAGCTCAATATTTTCAGAATTTTTAATGAGTTGAACTGTGTCTGTATCAATTTACATTTGTACCAAAAAATGTCCATGTGGCTCATTTCTTTACATCATAGCCAATATTTCTTTAGCTCTTGTTGTCCTCTTAATATCCTCTATTTTAACCAGTGGGATGTCATACCTTATTGTGGCTTTCATTTGCATTTCTCTGATAGTGTTCCAAAATAATGAGGACATGAAGAAGTCTTCTTTTAAGAAATGCTTAGTCAACATGATATCACTTACAGGTTGAATTTAAAATAGTCAAACTAATTGAAGCCGAGAGTAGATTGATATTGTAGAGAGAAGAAAATAGAGAAGATGGTTATATTACAAATGTCAGTTGGTAATGCAAGGTGAAAAGTTTTTCAAAATCAAATGTTCAGCAATGTGTCTACAGTTCATATTCTAACCAATATTGGAAATTTGCTAAGAACATAGAATTTAAATGTTCTTACAAAGAGAACTAAAGAATGAAAAGGGGATGAAAGACATTGATCATTTCACAATATATACATATTATGTCCCTAAATATGTGTAATTTTTAATTGGTGACTTTTTTCCTCCATTAAAACTAGTAGGAACAAAATAAAACTCCATCCCAGGAAACCAGAGTTCATGGGCTCAAATTCTGATTTCTTATGTGAAATTCAGATAACTTTAATGACTACTGGGTCATTCATCTGTAAAAGTAGGGTATATTAGTTTCCATAAGTAGGCTATTAAACAAGGTAATTCATGTACTGCTATTATTAAGCTCTTTTCCCTCACCTTTAAAATTACAATTCTATGTTCCACAGCAGAAGTGGATTGCAATAGCAGCAAGTGATTTCTATCTGAAGGTATTTTTTGTAGTCCTGATGATGAACAACATAATACTTTCTCAGAGAGTGCAGCACCAGCTTGCTGGATCATTTTTATTTTAATTACAATTCTCAACTGTATGCTATTGTCCATTTCAAGATTGAGTGTCCACACACCTGTCTGAGTAGCATTTTCTATCCAGAGGGCTGGATCCTCCTTTATTACTCTCTCTTCTATGTTCATAAATTCTATTAAATTGAATTTTTGCTTCATTTCCATAAATTTTGCATTGCAACAGCACTGCTAGATAACATTTCATTTATCTTTGGTTTATTAATTTCACTTGAATATGTATATTCTATTATTCTGTTAAAATAGCATGGTTTATATCCTTTTGATTCTATATATTTATTGATATTGCAATAAAGTGTGTAGAACATTTGCTATGAAAGACGTCTTTATTTTGCTTTTATTACAGAAGAAAAGTTTTAAATTATTTGAATCATATTTTGGATTTTTGTTCATAATTAAGATAAATAAAGCATCTGTGATCATGAGAATGTACACACAGAATATATGATTGGTAGTATATATCTCCTATATTACAGTATAGAGACTATAATTACTAAAAATATTATGAACTTCTTATTAGTAGGAAGTACAGTGCTACCAGCCAGTGCTGTATTTCTTAGTCTTGCTTAATATATAGAATGATAAAGTAATTTTAAACATCTGATTTCTACTTCAGATTAATATTGTAAAGAGAGGAAGGTACAACATCTATTTAGTTTTCTAATCTTATTATTTGTTGAATAACATTTATAAAATAAACAAATATGACTAGTTTTGATCATTAGGATCAGAAAACTTTGAATAAAAATACACAAACCAATTAAAAATATTTTAACTACACAGGGTATTCATCTAATTAAAATAAACCTCCTGAATTAGACCTATCAGCAATTTAAGAGTATTGGTAATGTCCTTGATTGAAAAAGCTAAGAGAGCTATAAAATATGTTAGCAGTCTCTTGTTGCCTATGTCAATTTGCACTTGTCCTCTTTCATACAATATGATATGCACTCATTTGCAAGCAATTTCTCTCTTACATAACCATTGTCTTATTGTTTGACAGACTTGTTTTCTCTTACTCTTCCTTTTTACTTCTCTCTCAATTCTTTCCAAAAAATCTCCAATGTCCATTTGCCTCCTCAAATATTTTTGACATCGAACTATTTATTTATTTCATATTGTTACATTTCAATGATTAAATGTTCATGTCGCAGAGATAGTGTTAGTTTGGGAAATGTTATAAACTTTAGATGCTGCGGCTTAAGTGGAGAATGTAGGCCACAGTGCAGGCCTTTGATGCATATTCCCAGTCTCTAGTCCATTCTTTCTCTCGATGGCTTGTCCACCTTGGTATGAGCAGCCTCTACCACATGCCTCTGCTGCAGTATTGTTCAATTAACCACTAGAAAACTGGAAGGTGTAGGTTAGTAGTCTTGAGCTTAAGAGCTCAGGAACAGCGCCCAGACCCAGAGTTCAAGCCTCATGAACCACCAAAAAAAAAAAAAATGCTATTTTGAATAACCAGTTCAGTTCAAGCCAATATATGATTTATCAATTGCTTTAATCGAAAGGAATGAGGTTTACAAAATGCAAAGTAAAATATGATGGTCTATATCTGTGTGTTAGAAAGCATATTCCTCTTAAGAGCAGCGAAGGGAAAAGAATGAAAAACATGATGAACCTTGAATAACAGCTTTGGAGTAATACTGTATAATTGCTTTTCATCTTTTCTATCAGTGGTAAAGCTTTAAAACATTGATCAAAGATCATGACTAGTGCCAAGAGCTTTAGAGTGGAGCACATTGTTAAATTACCAGAGCCACTGAAATAATTATAGCATGAGCAAGCATAAAAATGATTCCCTACCTCCAGCACCTTCACATGCTTTTCTAGGCAGGGTAGATGGGATTAAAGAAATCTGACGTGAATGAGTTATATTAGAACATCAGTGTCAAAAGATACATCACAGTCACTTTTCCAAAAAGGATAAAAATATCATGAACACTTCACATTAATGCAGGACCTGAATTCATTGTCCTTACTGACAAACACTGCTGAAATAAAGAAGGCAAAGCGTAACCAATGGATGAGACAGTTCAGCTCTGAAAAATGCCAAGTGTTTAATGATGGTGTAAAAAAAAGATGATTCCTGACTGCTAAAACTTTATAGCCAAAGAAACAATTAAAAGAAAGTGCTTCTCATCTCTTCATGGAAATAATAGCTAAAGGATTTTCAAATAGTTTAGATTGTGCTAGGGTCATCTTTTAAACTTTTGATTCAGATAGAACCTAGCTATATCAACATGTTCATCATTTGATAAATTAAAAATGTTCATACTGATAACCAGAATCCTAGAAGAACCCAATTGGTGTGTTTTTGTGGTAGTTGAACAATAGTCCTTCACTGTCTCCTTCCCAGCCCAAGGAATTTTTAGCAGACCTGAGGATGGATATTCAAGCCGCTGACAGTTTTCTACACTAAGTGTTCACTCTGATGTTTCCCTTGGAGAGAAGCCTACCTAATTATAGTTACAAGGACAAAAGGTAAAGAATGTCAAAATTCCAAATGGAATGTAAACCAATGGTGTAAGTGGATAGATGTTTCATTCCTCATATTCTCCAAAAGGAAAATTGTGTATGTATTTTATGTAGTTGGATTGATTATTCTTTGGTTGGCATTTGAGTCCTTCTAGCTCATGGTCATAGCTAGTTAATTAGAGATCAGTTGTTGACTATTCCCCCAACACTCTCTTTTTCTAACTCTATTACCACGGCAACCCCTTCTTCTCCCCCACCAAAAAAAGAAAAAGAAACTTCATAATTTTATTTATTAAGGAACTAAGTTTTAGAAAGGAATCTACTGAAGGATAGTGCTTTACATTATAATACAAAATAGCCTATTATGAAGAGATTCTGAACTTGGTTCCTTCAGGTCAAAAGTCAGCAGCAACCCCACTGATACGATAAACAAGATGCCGATGATCCCTTTCTTGGCTTGAGTCACATTTTTAAATGCTCATCTGTGGATAGGTAAATGAAATTCAGGTAGAAGGAGGTATGTAAGTGTATGTAATACCTCCAGCACTTGAAAGCTATGGGGGCACATTATTTAAATAGCATGTGGAGGCGGCTCTCCTATTTTAACCTGACATTGTCTTAAACTAAGGCAATGTCAATCTTAGTTCAGCCAATTATTATTTCAAGACAGATTACAAAAACCAGAAGGTGTTCTGTATATTGTGTTTGGTTTGGTTTGTTTTGGTCTTGAGGTTTGGGGTTGTGTTTCACCTTGAAATAATTATACATAGCACTAAAGGCAGGTCTAAGAGTTTTATTAGCAGATGAGATGAATAGAAAAACATATTGAGTTTTTATCTTTCGGAAGGTTTTTTGACATCAGAGATGAGGTGGTAAGTTTGTAAGACTTTGACAAATTTGTATGAATCACTGAAAAAGATTGACCTGGCAATCTGGTACCCTCATATTTCTGATTGGCCAGAATTTTAAGAGACAGGTAAATACAAATTTATGCCATATGAAAATTAAGAAAAATTGACTGAGAAGAATGTCTTCCAAAATGATATTTTCTACTTTAAGATCATCCAAGTCCTCTCTATTTGATTCTGTGTTATGAATCAGCTCAACTCTTGATTTGTACAAGAAGAAACATACAGTCTCTGATATGCTAAGAGATTTTTATCATAATAAAATCACCCCGGTTCAGAACAGAGATAATAGTTTAATATTTTCTGGTAGGTATGATTGAATACTGAGTATCTTTTACAGATAAATAGTATGAACTAAAGCTGTGCTGATTAATAAGTATTCTAAAGCAACATATTCTATATGAATATCTGAAACTAGTATTACTGTGAGCTTGCAGAAATAATTGAAACAGGCATGCAGTAGTATATTATCTTAAATGATGTAGAAATACCAGTATTTCCTAGCAGACTCTTATGGAAGAGAGATACTAAGAGTGAGCCAGAGAAAGCAAGCATTTATATGAAACTGGAGTCCTCTTAACCTGATTATGTAACTCAGAAGATCCATGTACATAAAGCAATAAGTAATACACTGGAGAGAAAGAAATGGTGATCAGACCATTTAACATCGTTTCTATTAGTCATTTTCTGTAAGCAGAGCTTGACAGTAAGTGTTATTTCCAGAGAGTATAGTCCAATAGAATCCAAGTATAGCCAAAGATGCATAATGGCCTTTAGAAATAGCGTACACAAAGGTGTAATGAGAAGACAACTTAGTGGTGATTGGATAGCTTTCTCCCCCTCAAAAGCTAAGGATTTGACTGTTTGGGCCTTGATGATCCAAAACTGGAGAAAAGTGAGCAATACAGATTAAGCTCTTGCTTGGCTTCGTTAGCCAGAATAACAACACTCCTCAAATACTTGCTTCGTAAGCCTTGTATTAAACTCTCATTTGAATCCAATGGATTGTCTAAAACCGGTTTCCTGGCATGAACACTCAAATATATCTTTATTAGATTAGAACATCTTTGGAGAGGCAAATACCCATTTTATTCATCATTTTATTCTCAGTACTGCAATGTGGGCACTGCTTGATGCATAAATTGAGCTCAGTAAATAGCCGAAAGATGTGCATATGATGGGCATAAAACAAGTATTCGTAGAACTGTTTCATGGAGCTATCACCTGTTTTGTTTTCTTGTAGTGTGAGTGCATTAAAAGAAACAATTGAATATAAAGTTGCAGTTATAGGCAATAAGCTCCATAATGGATAGCTTTAAATGCTTCATGTACTGTTTGGGTTGAATTTTTCTGGCAAGGCATGTGTCATGAGCAAGTTATTGTTACTTTGCAAGAAATACATCAGAATTACAGAGAGTGGATGTGAGACAGTGTTTTCTGGCAAAAGAAAGCTTTGGTTAATTTGTTTTCCATCAGATACTGCAATGAAACAAATGGAAAATGATGCGTTAAAAAAGCAATGTTAAAGCCAAGACATCTGAGGCATATATTAATACTATAATCTATATTTTGGAGTAAGAAACACCAAAGCTTGTAACTTTCCATGGAAATGTCTTCCAAGATATACATCTCAAGAAAAATATGTTTTATGAGAATTAATAAAATGGAGAACTAATGTGTTTGTTTCCAAATTTCACTTCAGTCATTTCATTTCCTTTGAAATACTATTTAATGAGTTTATGATAGTCACAGAATTGAATTCAACTATTCTAATATTTCTTATTAATTTGGTCAAATTTCTATACATTAACAATACATTCCTTTCTCTAAAACCCATTAGCTTTCAAGTAATAATCTTTCTGTCTTCGCAAATCATTTTGATAGTGGTAACTTAGGTTATCTGTTACTTCTTAATGTCCTCATTGCATTTCATCTAAGATGTTCAAGGTGTAAGAATAGAATTGTTCATACTACTTCTTTGGTATTCTTTCGGAGGCTGTGGAAATGAGTGATATCTCATCTTTCAGTGCTGATTTTTTTTATTTTCATTAAGACCTTTGTCTGATGGATGGGTTATTAAATAATGTGTAGATGGTTGTTTTACAGACTTTTTTGTGCAGTGTTGATTCATAGTATGGTCATGTGGTGCTATAACAAAAATGTTTATCATAATGTGTACATTTTTATATCCATGATTAATCATACTCAATATTCCATATGAATTTAAACAATCAAGCATTCATTATGTAAAAAATGAACTATATAACTTGAGAATAGAGATGGGAGAGGAAGACTGGGGAAGAATGAAGGAAAAGTGACATTGAACAAGATGTATTTTACTCAAAATTTGACATAGAGAACTTCAACTCCCTTGTACATTTATGTAGTAGCAGTAATAATAATAATTATAATAAATACATAATTTAATGTAAGAGTTGTTTCTAATAAATTCTCATTGCAGAAGAGATTAGTGGTGTTTTCTATGGTTCCTACAGACTACAAAGTTTCTATCTACTCTCTAAATTATTGAGAAGCTAGTGATATCATTATCAAATTATAACCATATCATCAACTTATGCCATAGCTTATTTTCCCTTTCAGTCTTTATGCTATAGTTTGGTCACGTGTGTAATATTGTAACATGAATGCCATCTTGTATTAGTAGCTCATATGTGTTTGTTGCTGCTATTGTGGCTATTTTATAGCATTATTTATTCCCTTCTCATTTCTTTTGGTGCGTATTCTCAGATGTTTTTTTAGTAACGATTATGATTGCAATCATAAAAAAATCCCCATTTCATTTTAGTTGATAACAGTACTGCTAGTAGCATAAGGAAATTCTGTACTTATTTGGCTCCAGTACTCAATTGGTCACCAGTTCCATTTTACTGATGTCACAGATTTTTCTAATCGTATCTAATCACCCAGATGTGCAATGATGTTTTTCTGACTTTGTTGTTTTATTTCAAATGTATTATTTAAATACAGAAAATAAATTATGGCGTTACAAATACAGAATTACTGGCTTTTCAATTTATCTACACAATTGCCATTTACCCAAGTTACATATTAATGCTCTTTCTTCTCAATCTAAATAATTATAAGAAGAGATATTGTCAATGAACTCCCTCTCTCTAATTTATTTAGAAAGTTCCCGTTTCTCCTTTTTTTCCCAATTCTCTTTTGTCAGAAATAGATTATAGGCAGGCAGGATTTTTTGAGGGACTAACATAATTCATTCCACTTCTTCAAGTCTGTATAAGTTCTGATGGTAAATATACTATTTATTCTTATTTCTCTCAGAATCCTCATATTTTAAAAATCCTCATGTTTTTAAAAGCTAAATTACAACAAAAATAGTTATTGTTTCTGAGTGTGTACTCATAGGAATTTATGAGAATTCTTGTATTTTTAAACTGATGTAACTCATTAAATTTGCTAAATGTACATGTCATATATTTCAACATTTTCATTGTCCATGGGTAAATATTTCTCACTATTTTTCTTTTCTCTAGGCTCTCATATTTTGTATGTAGGCTGCTTGATGATATTTCATAGGTACCTTATGACATGATCATTTTCCCTTTTTTTATTTTTTTATTGTAATTAGTAAAAGGGTTACATGATATTTGCCAGATAGAAGGTGCATTAATTCACATACATTGATACCCTTTCACATGTCTTGGTACCCGTTTCCCTCCCCCCCCACACCCTCCACCCGTCTTGGTTTTCCCCCCTTCCCTATCAAATTTCAAATATCCAAATACAAATAAATTCAATATATCAGATAACAAAGTGAGATACTATAACAATATGAGATAACCAAGGGACAGCAAAGGAGATGAGAGACAACATAGTTCATTTTCCCTTTTTAAAAAAGTTCTTCTCAGGCTGGGGGTTTGGTCTAGTGGTAAAGCTGGAAGTGGTACTGTGGCTCAAGTGGTAGAGCTCTAGCCTAGTGAAAGCCCAACAACAGTGCTCAGGCCCTGAGTTCAAGGCCCAGGACTGGCAAAAAAAGTAAATTAATTAAAAATAAGTAAAACATTCTTTTCATGGTGGATTATTTTTTTTTGGCCAATCATAATATTTTCTGATTCTTAACCTGCTCAAATCAACTGGTAAGCACATCTCATAAATTTTCTTTTTCCTGCTACTCTACATTTTTAGCTCCAAAATTTATACTTGGTTTCTTTTTATGTGACAAATATATTTGTTGTCTTTTTGTGTGAATATCATTTTTCTCTTTTTCTTCTGTGTAATATAAAAGAGCTGAATTTGTGTTTGTTTATCACTGAAACGTCTCTGCTTCCAAAGAGATAGTTTATATCCATTAAGTTTTTCATTGATTTGGATGTCCCTTTATTCAATCATTTGTAGGGAAATTTTTAAAAAAATGAATAGTTTATTATTCTTGTAATTTTAAACCTAGTTCTCTATCATTTCTTAGGGTTTGCTGTTCTTGATAAAGTCTGTGAGGTATTTATTTTGTTGCTTCGCAAATAAATTTTGAAAACATTGAGTTAGCTCATGTAGATTTTTCTCAGACTTACTGTAAATCTGTCAATACTACAGACAAATAAAAATAATATTAATTGCATTGGCTGTCTCTATATAGCTAGTGTTTACAAGTATGGCTCAATCACATTTCTTAATTTCACTAGGTATAGAGGGAAGTAAAAATGTTTTACAATATCACATAAGTGCAAGCATTGTAGTATCTCAAGATATTTTGTCCACAGCCCTACTTGGCTCTGCACACATATTTCCAGCTCTCCTTCTAGGCTACCACTTGTCTTTTATATCCCATAATGATTTTTAAAATGTATTTTGTTATTATCTGCAAATTGCAGTATAGATTCCAATCCAACATGTTTATTTATGAGTATAACTCATGTTGATTCAGTTTATCCTTAACATCATGGTCTACCTTCCTTTGTTCCAATTATTTACATCCCCTCAAGTTACCTAGTCCCATTTTCACTCATAAACATTGAGTATCTGTTATTGTATTCATTCACATTAACCTCTCTATTCATCTGTACTCCGACCCTGGTTATGTGTGTCCCATGTTACTGTTGCTGAAGTGTGGACAAATGCTATAGTAAAGGATTTTAGTTCATTTCTTGGATATCCTCATCATGTGAGTTTAGGTTAATTTATTCAGATATAGAATTAGTTTTGAAATCATTCTATGGTGATTTGCTTCTATATCTCTAATTCTGATATCTTCATTTCTGTGTTGACTATCAGTAAATTACTAGAATTCGGGTTCTTTCAATGCTAACTTTCTTTTTTTGGAAGAATGCAATTTGTTAAAGAGTTTTTCTGGATGTTTAACTTTTGTTTGGGCTCAGGCTTGGCTTTTTTGGGTTATGCCTCATAGACAAATCTTTCTATTACAAATTTCCTACTTACATTACCATTATTGGATGCTCAGTAGTATAATAATGGTTAAAAATGGTTTAGAGATACCCATTACCCTGATTTAGTTCAAGCATCACCACGTGCTCTGGAATTTGTGTTGTGGGTACTTGTAAATGTTCTTACCATTTTCTAGATATAATACTAAGCCTGGCATCTTTACTTCCTTCTTATGGTGAAGTATTTTTAGCTTGTTTTTTAATCTTCTAGAAATAGTGGATTTCCATTAATACCTTCAGTTTACACGTATTTCTCAAACCTGTTTCATTTGCAGGTTAAGGGTTTACTTTTTTGCTCTTGTATTTTTTTTTTTATTGTGTTCATATCCATTTTCCCAAAAGGGAAGTAGAAAAGGCAAGAGAGGCATCAGCAGTGGCCACTGCCCAGTGATTGCCACTATAGAAAAGTTTACTCAGATATTTTTGTGATTTTTTTTCTTTAGCCCTTTAGAATTCCAGAAGGAAAATACCACCACAGGATAAGAATCTACATAACCGTGCATCTGTTAAAGGTTTCACATAGTTTATTAGGGCATGAAGACCGTTAACAAGTTGCAAAAAAATTCTAAGCTGAAATAATGAATGACACGTTGGTTACCAAAGTCTGCAAGAATTGAGAGAGAAGGCAGGAATAAAGAAAGGATAATCGGGGCCGGGAGTTTGGCCTAGTGGTAGAGTTGCTTGCCTAGCATGCACAAAGACCTGGGTTCGATTCCTAGGTACCACATACATACCAAAAAGCCAGAAGTGGTGCTGTAGCTCAAGTGGTAGAGCCCTAGTCTTGAGAAAATCCAGGGACAGTTCTCAGGCCCTGAGCCCAAGCCCAGGAAAAAAAAAAAAAAGAAAGGATAATCAATGAGTATTAACTTAAATAGAGACAAAGAGCGGCTAAAAATTACACAGCAGAGTAAATGGAAAAATGTAGTGAACTGTGCATTTGAAAGAAACAATAAGAAGTGTCATTGAGAGGCTTTTCCATGAAAACAAGATAAATTCTAAGATGTATATATATTTAACTTGATTTAATCATTATATAATTTGTGTGTACATTCTAATATTTTTATCTCACTAATGTACACAATATCTAGTTGGTGTATTATTTTCAAAATAGAACTTTATTTATTCATTTATTGCAAGTTTTGGGGCTTGAGCTCAGGGCCCGAGCACTGTCCTTGGGTTTTCTCAAGGATAGCACTTTACCACTTAAGTCACAACACCACTTCCAGCTTTTTTCCATGTACATTGTACTGAGGAATCAAACTCTGATCAAACTCTGCTAACCAAGCACTCTACCACCAGGCCATGCTCCCGGTACCAAAACTTTAAATTCTTAAATTAAATCTCCTGCAATGACTGACATTCAATTACTCCTGCCCAAGACTATCAGATACATAGATCTATTCAGGTCAGTATTTTGACCTGAATTCTAGTGCACTAAAGAATAGTGGCTAATTTTCAGGTTTTTATAGTTCTATTTTTCCCTTGTTTTCAGTGTGGAAGCAATAGTTTCTGGATTTTCTTGTTTCTTCTCTGAGTCAAAAATGAATGTTTCTTCTGGAAACATTTCGATCATAAATTTTACAGGATAATCAATTGTACAATGCTTACACTGGCTGGTTTTGGACACTGATACTCCTACTACATTCCTCCACTGGATTATTTGTTTAGATGAATTCTATGTAATCTTTAACCTGGGCTGTTCTTGAGGGTATCCTGTCTACAGAGCAGTGCAGCTGCTCTTATGCACAGCTTATTCTTTCTCAACGTAGCAAAATTTTAACTGTGGTTTTATTTTTATTTATTTATTTTTGGCCAGTCCTGAGCCTTGATTTCAGGGCCTGAGCACTGCCCTTGGGCTTTCTCAAGGCTAGCATTCTACCACTCTAGCCACTTTTGGCTTTTTTTTTTCTATGTACGTGGTACCAAGGAATCGTACTAGACAAGCAATTTACCATTAGGTCAAAATCCTGGCCAAACACTGGATTTGTATATCTATTGTTGTCTTTTTTGTTTAGATTAGAATAAATAGGACCTTATATAGAGTTTGCTATCGAACAACTTTAGTTTATGTCACTCTATATATTTAGATGCTATTCAAACTACTCTGTAAGTACTACTTAGGAAAAGAATTTGGATGTTTTTTAGGCATGAAAATCCCTTCCATGAAAGCTATGATTTTAAGTGATCAGGGAGAATATGCATTAAAGATGGAATTCTCTATGCTGAGGATTAGCGATGATGGGTATGAAACACCCATCTTGCTGTTAGTTAACCTTGATTTTTGTCCTGATTTCTTTCTTTGTTTTATGAGTTGAAATATATTAACCTTTCTAAGACTTCAGTTATTCCTGTCACTACCTTCCAGAGGTTTTCAAATTAGAAATAATTTACATGAAGTTTCTGACACAGAATAACACTTAAAAATTCAAGATAATCTTAGTTTTAACATACAGTCTTTTCCTGAGGGAATCATGCTATTTTAGTAAAGAGGAATTTCCTCAGTACAAAAAAATGTGCACAAAAAAAGCAAGCTCTCCTTGTGCAAAATGACAAATGGTCCATCTGTTCACCCTTTGACCCAAAGTCTCAAAGAAACAACAACAAAATGAATAAATGGGCTAAAGACCTAAAGAGAGACTTCTCATAAGAAGAAAAAAGACCAATAGACACATGAAGAATGGTTCAACTTCTATGGCCATGGAAGAAATGAAAAGCAAAGCACCATTGAGATTCCCCCCCACACCAGTTAAAATGGCCATTTGTCAATAACTGATGCTGGTGGGGATGTGGCTATTGTTGGTTGAAATGGAAAGTTGTTAAACCCCGTTGGAAAGTAATGTAAAGGTTTCTCAAAAGAGTAAAAGATAAAACTTCTCTATAACACAGCAATTCTATTCCTAAGCATATATACAATAGACCACAAACAAGGTCACTCTAAAAGTTATCAGCACAGCCAAGCTCATTGAAACATTGTTTACCATAGTCAAGATATGGAAATTACTCATATGGACAAATGGATCATATGGGCAAATGGATCATCTGGACAAATGGATCCAATGGATCAAATTATTCATATGGACAAGATATGGAAATTACTTATATGGACAAATGGATCAAGAAAATGTGGTATACATACCCGATGCAATTCTATTCTCCCATCAGAAAGAATGATATTTTATCATTTTTAGGAAATGGGAGAACATGGAAAAAAATTATGTTGTAAAGTAATCCAGACCTAAAGAAATAGATTTGCAAGTTTTCCCTCATTTGTTGTAGCCATACTGTGTATATAAAGCTACAAGTAAACACACTGGATAAGTAAACATTGCACTTGGACATGATAAATTACATAGGTCTCCAGGCATTCACAAAGTGACACTGAAGGAGGATATTCTTAGGAGAGAATCACAAAGGCTCAGTAGCAAAGTATACATGATCACATAAAATGGTATTTTTCAAAATGAACTCTATGAGATGGCAACAAGAGGTTTTTTTTTTTCCCTTTGTTCCTGTTTTGTTTTCTCTATCTTTTGTCTTGTAGGGAAGTTTCTCAGTTTAGTGAAGTTGCAGCAACAGGGAGCACAGGAAAAGTAGGGCAAAGTTTAAACAAATGCAGCAATGATATTATACAGTAAGTTCAAAATGAACTATACTTGTGGGCATGAGACAGGATGGAAAAACTGGGAAAAGGTGAAGGAAGAGGTGATGCTATTCAAAAAGGAATGCACTCATTACATGACTAATGTAACTGTTACCCCTCTGTACACCACCGTTTAGGAAAATGGAGAACAGAAAAGGAATAGGCTCGACTCAACAGGTGAGAACTATTTATTAAAGAGCAGTGAGGGGTAGAGAACTTCAGGCAGGATTGGAGGTTGTGCATCCGAGCTGGGAACAGGACCTGGGGTTTCATTCTTTTTTTTATCTCTTTGTTAGACAATGAAGGGTGCACATTTCCATACATTCTGATTTCACTACCATATTTCTTAGAACAGTACCTAATGGGCTCAGGAAAGTGGCCAGTAGGAGACTGAACAAATATTTAGTTCAACTTTGTGACAAAGAAATACATTCTATGAGAAGAAAATTGAGATACTCAGTAGCTAATTATCTCCCAGAAATAAATATTCATTTTATAAACAATCAATTCTGTTTATAGTGAGTTTGCAAAAAAGTAAAATTTGTTCATTTGTTCCTTTTACACTTTTAAAACAACCTGACAATAATGACACTTACTTATATAACACCTTCTTTTTCTTCCCATGGGACTCCAGGAATATTTGCAACTTTATGTTGGTTTTGCTAATAGTATACATTTTTTAAGTTTATGTGAACCTCATAATTTAGCATATTACTGTATGTATAAATTTATCTAGAAAAATATATCTCTGACATACTCAAAATGTTTGAAAATCTAATGGCTGACTTCTTGATTTTACAGTAATTTATTGTTCTTATCCTCAGGGATGATTCTGTAAAAAAGAAACATATGTTCAACATTTCTTTTAGTACAAAATGACAGTTAAATATCTGAAGGAGGAAACGTGGATGAAAGTAGAGTGGAAATAGAGATGGATGTACTCAGATGTTAAATAAGAAGCTCCGTCCTGAAATTTATTTGGAAAGCTCTCAAGGATAGTGAGTCTAAAGAGAAGTTAATTAAAATAAATGCAAGCATAGCTGCCTAATTGTGATCATTTTCTTCCTGTACCTGCCTGATCTCATTTTAATCCTCCCAGTCTAAATATAAAATAATGGTCAGCTTTAGCAATTACTTTGCCAAAGCTAATCCATCAATGACATTTAAAGAAACTAAGGGATTTAGGAGGGATTTTGTTTTAGTAAAATAAGAGATTGCTTCATTATTTTTTAACCTTAAGCATAAATTGGACATTGACCCAACTAGTTTTTAGAGTTGGATCATTTATTTCACCTTCCTATAGTGTTACCTAGGATACAGAATGATTACTACATTTCCACATTTGTGTGAGTGATCTAAGGTATATTATATCTGATCACTTATACAAATAAAGGTAGATCATGTAGCCAAGTAAGATTCTGATGAAATGAAGTTTACAAAGTCATATTTCAGTTTTGTTTTTATTTCCAAGCTACACAGGAAAAGGAAAATTGACTTTCTTCAGTATACATTTTCAAATCAACTTATTTTTCTCAATCATTTTTATTGCTGTTAGTTTCTAACTAACCTTATTGCCAATCATATTGCCCTTTCTTTAGTTTTGTTGACGTAAAAATGAATTTGTTAAAGTCACTGGTATTTTTCTAAATAAAGAATTTTGAGCAAGATTGTGATATTGATGTTATCAAGAAAATGAACTAAATCTATGCTGAAATTTTCACTGTGAAGAAATAAAATAGAGTCATATGAGCGTAGTGGCTCATGTTTATAATCCTAGCTACTGGGGAGGCTGCGACATGAGCATTGTGATTCAACCACAGGCCCTAAATCATATGAGACTCCTATCTCTAATTAACCACTAGGAAATGTAAGTGGGACTGAAGCTCAAGGGATATAGGGTGGTAGCCTTGAGCTACAGAGCTCATGGACAGTGCCCAGGCCCAGAGTTCAACCCTATGACCCACAACAACAACAAAAAAGGATGTCCTTAATAATCACTGCCTTTGTTTGGTTAGTTCTTTGCCTGCTTTATATCTAGAGACTGATTCCTTCAGTGAATCACACCATGATCTAATTAAATATTGTCCTAAATTTCAAACCTCAACTATATTTTTACATATCTAAACTCAAATTTGAGGTCAAATTGAACTTACAGCCTATTTCAGTAGTGTGTGTGTGTGTGTGTGTGTGTGTGTGTGTGTGTGTGTGTGTGTACGTGAATGGGCACTATCCCTAAGCTAAATACAGGTACTTTACCCTTAGAACCACAGCTCCACTTTAAAAGAAATATTTTATTGTTATGGTGATGTACAGAGTACATATTTTTGTAGTGGGTATATTATTTTTTGACATTGATACCTCTTCTCATACTTTTCTTCCACTCACCTTCCCCCCACTCCCATCTAATCTCCACTTGGTTTTGCTTGATGAAGGAAGCTTCACCAGGCTAATTTCAAACTGCAATCTTCAGATCTCACTCTTTTGAGTCAGTAGGACTATAGGCAAGAGCCACAGGTGTTTGACTATCCCAGGATCTTTTAATAGCATCACTACTTCCAGTTTATCATGATGCATTGTACATAGGAGACAAAGTGATCTTTTCAAAAAGGAAAATACACTATATAATTAACCTAAATTAAATCACCCAATTGTCTCTCATGACAGAGTTGCCAATCTTTTTTATTACTCTATAGAATCTTATTTAATCTGCCCCTGTATATTTTTCTGGATGTATCTCATTTACACTCAATCTCATCCACATCCATCAGCCACAACATCTGTTGTACAGCTCACAGGACAGCCAACTTTCAACAGAGGTTAAGATACTTTCGGCTGTTGTATATCTTTCTAGATTTTCTCTCAGCACTGTATTAGCAATCTGTTTCTTCATAAAAATTTAATCCCAAATGCTAGAGTATCAACAGCACACTTACAGTTAGTTTATATAAATATGTATGATATAAAACATTACAAATATTAACATATGTTAAAATCTATAACAATCTAAACTTATATATATGTGTATATATATGTATATATATATATATATATATATTTGAATGGTCTTCCAGATTTAGTGTTTCAGTTAGAGTTTACTGTGCATTGACCTGCACAAATTCACAAGATCAATTCCTTCAAACTGTTGACATAGGTTGGCCTCAGGTTTTTTCCACTTAGTTCTTTTCAGTGTGACAATGGGTTTCAATAAAGAAAACTGAACAGCAGAAACAGCAAAGTTAAAAACTTCTAGCAAACTGAAATGCACAGTCTATATAATTTAGTCACAAAGATATAGAACAATTACTTTTGCTGTGATTCTCGGCTATGATATCATTCATTCTTCAGAGCAGGAGTAATTACACAAAAGTGTGGGGAAATACAAAGTGGAATAATTGGAAGCTATCCTAGAAGATGGCATACCATATGCCATAATTCCCTGCCAAATTCAGTTTAATCTTTACCTGTTCTAAATACTTTCTTACCTATTCTCTAAAGCAGAAGTTGAAACTCAATCTTGAAAGTAATGGCTCACAGTAAAATATCAAAACTAGAAAATAAATTCATAATATCTAATGTTCATTTGAAACAACATATATAATGAAGAAATTAAATGTGTATAGGCTGAATTTGACCTTGGAATGGAAGAGAAGGAAATTATTTTCTGGTTATATTATTGAGAATATTTCTCTAATAATGAGAACATTTTTGCAGCTGCTTTAATTGAGAATCCATCAAGGTAGTTATATTTACAAAAACATCATTGAAACCCAATGCAAAAAGGTATCATTGGAAAATAAGCAAATGTAATGTCTTATAAGCATTTATCCAAGAAACTGTGAATTCTAATCACACAGGATTTTACAGATAAAAATGTGAATCTTTGAAATAGAAGTTAGTAGAAGAGCATAAAATCTATTGTCATCATTGCTAACCAAACAAAATAGGTTTGGTGCAGTAACCAGAGGCTCACGCCTGCCATCTTACTCTGGAAGCTGAGATCTAAGGGTCATTGTTCAAATATATTCCAAACAGGAAAATATACAAAATTCTTATCTACAATTAAGCACCAAAAAACCAGGAGTAAAGCAGGAGTGAAGAATTATCTGATGATATTTTCTTAGTTCCCTGATTAAGTGCAAGTGATTCCCAAATTTGATTGCATTAAAGAGTGAAATCCAGGCATAAGGCATACAACCTCAGTGACTATTTCATAGACAAGTGACAAGTGTATAATTAAAATTGCTTATCACTTGTTTACCCTTGAGATCAATGTAAGAATTTTCTTAGAGCAAACTAACCTGAAAATAAGCCCAAGCATATGAAAGTAGCTTTATTTTTATGAGATAAAATAAAGGTAGTATACCTAGCTAGAATATAAAGTGTTTAACATATTTAAACACCATTTGTATGTATTTAATAAGAATATATAATATATTTGAAACATTTTTGTTTGTAGTATCAAATGACATTTGAAACAACAAAAAAGATTAAACTTGTAATATCTTCCTACAATTCCAGTTAAATGTGTATGGATTTCTTTAAAACAAATTGATTATTTAGGTGGCAGCTTTTATGAATTACTGCTGTTATCCTAGATTATTTTAATTGCATACAAACATACATACATCTATGTATATCCATATGCATCTGCACTTTGCACCATTGAGGTATATGTCATACATAGATGTACATCTATTAGACAGCAAGCCTGTATATGTGCAAATTCTCCCAAACACCTGTCTAGTCATGGTTTCTCATTTCTCTAAGGTCAAATTAGTATCATCACTAAAACCTCTTCACATGATCTCTAAACCCCAGAGAGGCCTGGAGCCATCTGCCTCAGGTCTGTCATTTTCCCTTAAGGGTGTACTTTATCTGTATCTTAATAAATGACTATGGAAATTTATTAAATTTTTCAGATAAAGTTTTGTAAATACAATACTTTGTGTTAGAAAGGCATACTATTTCTCCTTTAGTATTATGATGAATAATATATGCAGTCACCTACAACTATTCTTGCAAGTTCATTATTTTTCTTTCTAATTCTGAGCAGTTCTGATATAAAATTTTCTTTCATTTTTTTTTTCTGTTTGATTTTTAGGTTTCTCTTGCTCCTTTTTCTTTTCCCAATTCAGATAAATGCATAAACACATATACAAGACACAGGGTTAACAAAATAAAATACAGTGACAACAGGGGATAAACCGAAGGGATTAAAAAAAGAAAAAAGAAAAAAAAATTACCCAGTACATTAAAAACAATGTCCAATAAAAAACTCTCATTTTTAGATCTTACACTTAGCATCATCTTATATTTCAAGTCTTTTATTCAGCTCAGCTTTTTTTTTTTTTTTTTGCCAGTCCTGGGCTTGAGCTTAGGGCCTGAGCACTGTCCTTGAACTTTTCTCAAGGCCAGAGCTCTACCACTTGAGTCTCAGCAACGCTTCCAGCTTTTTTTCTATGTATGTGGTACCAAGGAATCAAACCCAGGTCTCCGTGAATGCTAGGCAAGCACTCTACCAGTAGGCCAGATTCCCGGCACTCAGCTCAGATTTTTTTTTTTTTTTTTTTTTTTGCCAGTCCTGGGCTTGGGCTCAGGGCTTGAGCACTGTCCTTGGACTTTCTCAAGGCTAGCACTCTACCACTTGAGCCTCAGCATCACTTCCGGCTTTTTGCTATGTATGTGGTACCGAGGAATCGAAACCGGGTCTTCATGCATGCTAAGCAAGCACTCTACCACTAGGCCAAACTTCCGGCCCTCAGCTCAGATTTTTATGATGAAAAATTGACAAATAACTGCAGTATGCATCAGGTAAAAATGAAGAAAGATGATGTAGAAAGAATAGGGCCTGCTAGGGTTAATAGCATATAAATGAGGTAAAGATGGAGATCTTTGATGAAATGACATAGCATAGAAAACCTAAAGGAAGAGGGAGAGAGACTGAAGTCTATATCATGGTTGTCTGTTGTGCAATGATTAGTACTTAATTTTTGCTCAGCATACCTTTGGTTCCTAAAGTAAACAAAACACTATGAAGCAGGGTGCAATCTTTGAATTGCACCACCTAAGGAAAACACTTCCACATGGTCACATCAAGGCTTTGCTAGCAAGTAACAATAGTGAAGCCACCTACTGAGAAACTAGGGGAAGAGTAATTGTGACATCTTTGCAATGTGCATACACGCTGACCGTTTTTAATCATGTTGAGACCGTGTTCCACTAACATATTTAACTTTACCACAATATTTGCTATGTAAAGAATGAAGGAGTTTGTAGATGGTTTTAGCCTGTCTACATTCAGCAACTATTATTAGTATTTATTAGGTCTTTAATAGTCTAATTAAATAGCTTAATTGATTAATTACTATATCAATGACTAAGTATACATAAGAAAAAATTTGTGGGTCATGTGTTCTTTGTCACACCAATTTCTGGTGTGACAAAAGAAAAGCAAATAGTAAATTGGAAGAGTGCCTATTTTATGAAGTCTAGATTTTTGTTAAGAAAGGTTCACTCCTCACCTCTGAGTTCCAAGTGATTAATATCTATTAGGTTTTCAAACTTATATACAATTTTAGTGTCATAGTGAATTCAAAATGAGTGTTCTTGTCTTCTTTATTCTTTTACAGGCACCGCACTTTTCTATTCCTTCAAATTCTACAAAATTCTGATAATTTTGAAATGTCTCTTTTTCCCCCTCCTTTTGAGAAAGCTAATTGTCTTAATATTGAAGACAAGAGTTCAGCATACTTACGCTAATGAGCTAACAGGCTATGGTAGAGGTCAGTGTAGAGCTGGGGAGTTTATGGTTGATTTTTGTAAGGAAGCCTTGGCCATTACTTATATAAAAATACAATTTACAAATCCCCTTTCACACTTGTACAGCATTAACTCTTATATGTGGCTTTCTACTTGACATCTAATATTGTGTTTAAAATCCTTTATTTCCTTTTTTATAACTCTGTGGTGTGTGAATTATTTAATACATACTGATCATTTTTCCTTATATGAATCATGCACTAGTAGATGTGGTAATACCCATTGAAACCGCAGACTAAGGCTTTTTCTGAATAAGTATGAGGTTGATACCTGAAGCATTTCCTGTCAACTGCATTCATCCTGGGCATTGTTTTTTTTTTTTCTAGAAAAATTACCAATCTCCTTTATGAACTGCCTTCATAATACAGAGAAACACACAAGAGGCTTCCTAGCTAAGTTCTCTATCACTTAAGCCATAATCTGACCATGATAAACTTTCATTACATTTTTTTTGCCAGTCCTGTGGCTTAAACTCAGGACCTGAGCACTGCCCTTAGGTTTTCTCAAGGCTAGAGCTCTACCACTAGAGCCATAGCACTTCCAGCTTTTTCTATGTATGTGTTACTGAGGAATCCAACTCTGGTCTTTGTGCATGCAAGGCAAGCCTTCTACCACTATGCTATCATTACTTTTAAAATAGAGTTGATTGTTTTTGCCTTAATAGGCATGGGCCTTGGTAGTGTAGCTGCAATGACAGGCATTCAGAACCACATCCTATTAGTTGAGATTCAGTCTGGCTAACTATGTGTTTATTGGCTTCTTACCTCAAAAAGCCCAATCTTTGCTACTTTGTATAGCTTGGATTAAAGTCATGAGCTACAATGATTGGTATGAGATATTCATTTATAAAGGAAAAAGAAAATAGTTTGCTTGATTCTCTTGGATATCAATTTATGTTTAGAAAGGCTTATTTAGACCCAATCTTTCTTTGGGTCTTGAATGTACGTTTATCTGAATTGGGGAATGCAAAGGGAACAAAATGGTGAGACAAAGACAAGGGGTGAACCAGTTTAACAGTGATACTCACAACACAAAATGTTGGAAATGAACTTTACAACTTGGGATGTGGATTGGGGGTAGGGAAAGTTGGATAAAAAACGAGGGGGTCACAATATTTGACAGGAAATTTCTCATTACCTTACATATGTAACCATAACCCCCTCTATCCATCACCTTGACAATTAAATTAGATTATAAAAAATAACCAGATCTTAAGATTATTACTTGTAATTGTTCCCTCACCTACTATATTTATCCAAATTATTTACAGCAATTGATATATACTGAAAGAAATAATTACTGTGTACCTCACCAAGTCATGTACAACTCCTAAGTTATTGGAACTACAATTATATAGGAAAAACAAAAAATACAGGCTGCAAAAATCACTATTTTATATTTGTGATAAATGTTCTACAGGGAAAGGAAAAAAACCCACTGGTGGTATCACAATTGGTACAAAGGAAAAGGGAATGACTGAAATAGATGGTGATCTTGTAAGTCATTTAAAATCTTTAGCCATGTGTGTACAAGAGGCGAACCTACATGATTGTTTTATGGGATATGTGATATTAACAGATCACTCTGGTTGCTGGAAGGAGAATAGAACCTGAGGGCAAAAGAAAGAGGCAGGGGACACATGTTTAGAAGTTATTGCACTGACTCAGGTGAGAGCTAGTGTTGTCTTCTGTCCCGTGGAGCTGTGGCCCACGGCACTGATTTTGAGAAATGGCTGGATTCTGAACTTATTTTTTGAACTACGTTTGTCAGGATTTTCTGATGAAAAGTTGGATGAGAAGTAATAACAAAGAAGATTACTAAAATGATTGAAAAGTTTGGATTTCAAAAAGAGAAAGAAGTTTTTTTTTTAATTTACTAAGAACTGTATGCTAACTGAAATACATAAAAGGGAGAGGAAATTATTTTATACATGTTCTGATAACTGTTATATGTCATATTAGGTATCCATATGGACACAACAGGGAGAATTCATGACATGTATAAATGCATAATTAGTTTTCCATTGTTTCTTGTCCTCTGTAACCTTGAATATCTAATTGTGTACTACTTATTAGGTCTTAAGCCTGAATTTGGAGGTAATCACCTTTTTAAATTCTATGTGTAAAAAATCCATTTAACTTCTACTTTTTGTTTTTGTGTCTAATTTCTTTACCAATTAAAGAGCCAAACTTTTACCCTTCAGCTTCTTTTTCTCCATACTAGTCTGAAAACCTTGCCAAGAATGCACTCTCTGTGTCTCTGCCTCTTTCTCTCTCCTTTACACCTATTAAGTTATATTCAGTAACAAATTCTTTTCTGCTCAGTAGATTATATCATATCATTTCTTTTTTTTAAATCATATTAAGCGAAGTAAGCCAGACTCAAAGGAATATAGGCTCAATAGTTTCCTTCATTTGTCATAATCAGTAGAAACCTTGTGCTCTCCTAACAGAGATTTACAATAGAACAAAACCTAGACACATAAGTCCATATAGAATGGCGCTAAATGAAAGGACCTCCAGGGTATAGAAACAAAAGCCATGTAACGAGTGATTGTCGTCCTTAATGTACTACGTTATGTCTCATCTCTTTTGCTGTCCCTTGGTTATTTCATATTGTTACAGTATTTCACCTGGTTATCTGATATATTTTATATATGCGTATTTGGTTCTTTGAAATCGGATAGGGAAGGGGGAAAAACAACCTGAGGGGTGGGGTGGTGGAGGGAAATGGGTCATGCTTGTGATTCTAGATACCCAGGAGACTGAGTATTAAAAGCCAGCCTGGGGGCCGGGAGTTTGGCCTAGTGGTAGAGTGCTTGCCTAGCATGCACGAAGACCTGGATTCGATTCCTTGGTACCACATACATAGAAAAAGCCGGAAGTGGTGTTGAGACTCAGTGGTAGAGCTCTAGCCTTGAGAAAGTCCAAGGACGGTGCTCAGGCCCTGAGTTCAAGCCCAGGACGGACCAAAAAAAAAAAAGCCAGCCTGGGCAGTAAAGACTTTAGGTCTCTTATCTCCATTTAAGGACATAAAAGATGGAAGTGAAACTGTGAATCAAGTAGTAGAATATTAACTTTGAATGAAAAATCTAAAGAATAGCCCTCAGATCCCGAGTTCAAGCCACAGTACCAATACACACACACATATAAACACAAACACATACCAAAATAGCCAAGCTTATTGTCTTGAAATTTTAATTATATGCAATATATTGTATACATGAGAAGTTTTAATACCTCTGCAGCTGAGTTCTCATCTATACAGAGATTATAATATGGGCAATACTGTGTACTCTTCATAGGTGTTGTAATTACCCTGTGGTACTAAACAGAGCTTTATGATTTGAAAGACTTTGATTAGATTCTGTAGCTTCCACTTAACAACTGTATTTCTCCTGAACAGCATTTCAAATGTATGTGCCTGAAATAGAAATAACATCCATTCCTTATGCTTGTGGTAATTAGACATGATTATGCAACCAGGATGATTCATGCGACAAGAATGAAAGATGGCCTCTCAGACACATTGTTGGCACTAAAGAACATACAAGTATGACTGCAGTAAGCATTTTATATATAGAATACTTTGAGACATATTCTCTAAAATGATCACAGGATATCACCAATTTGGGGGGCAGTGGGAAGGATTCATTACACTTGAGACAACTATACAGAATTTAAAACGATTAGGATTCAACTGCTGGAAAATACATAACTGTTTCAAATGGAGAGATAGCAGAGTACAGAGTATGGATTATTAAATAGCATAGCTATTTTATAGTGAGTTCAATCACTAAAGTTGTACTGAAATTGGATGGATTACAGAGGAGTAGATAATAAGTCTTGGAGGTAAGGAAACAACAATTTTGAAGGATCCTATGAAATAGGATTTGATTTTACAGAGATGAAAAACAAAGAGACATTCAATCAATTGGATCGATCCAACTATATCCTCTAGTCTGAGAAACCTGTTGAGTAGACAATTAGTTCCCAAGTAGAGGTATGGTAGCAGATACAGTATAGTGTTTTATACTTCATAGATTTACCAGGTAAGAGATACAGGCGCCCATGTGGGCTTAGAAAGTAGATCACCTCTACAATACAGTAGCCAGCATGAACTACTAGATTTTACTAAAGAATATTTTAGAGGCTTCCATGGCCAATGGATCAGTGTGGTGGAGACCTAAGAATGCATTCCACAATTGTAAAGGAAGAATGCATTTGGAAAACTCTATTCTTTCAAAGTCAGCTAGACAATTTGTTCACTCCCCCGACACAGAGATATTATCTTCAGACTTTAGAACATAAACAACCCTGCCCTGGAGAGTCGCCTTTAACTTTACAAGATGGTAGCATATTTAAGGAGAGAAGAAACAATCTCTGAATCCTTTATCTATAGTTCCAAGTAAATATACTTTGAATGGCAAGGTATAGCAATTGTAAAAGTCTCATTGAGATTCATTTCTCCAGCTAAGAAAATTGTTGAGAAGAGCTTTAAGAGAAAATACTCAGGTATATAATTTATATAATTTTAATATCTGTGAATATAAAATAGCGGAAGAACAGGCAGAAGACTGCATTACAGTAGATAAATTATATGGTATACTTTTCATAGGTGTGAGTTAGTTTTTCATACAAACTTTATTTGGAAACTATGAGCCCTAAAATTGCATTTAGGTTTTACTATTTTTTTTTACTTTATCGTGGAGGCAGATAGTAATAAAATTCAAATATATTGAAGGGGTAATACAGAATAAAAATTTTAACATATGACTCAATATATGTAACTTAGAAGCCTAAATGATTGTGGGATACAGTACATTAAGCAGATTAAGTAGTACATACTTTGAAATATAAGTTAAGAAAATGAAAAAAGGAAATATTTATAAAGAAAAACCCAGATGCCCCTTAGTAGATGACTGGATGAAGAAGATGTGGTACTTATACACAATGGAATTCTATGCAGCCATCAGAAAGAATGGCATTGCCCCATTTGTAAGAAAATGGAAAGACTTGGGAAAATCATATTAAGTGAAGTAAACCAGATTCAAAGTAACATAGACTCAATCATTTCCCTCATTTGAAATAATTAGTACACATCTAGGACTCACCTAGCAGAGGATTACAATAGCTCAAAATTTAGATACATAGTTCAAAACCTAAATACATAAGGCCATATAGGATGAGGCTAAATGAAAGGACCTCCAGAATATGGAAACAAGAGCTATACACTGAGTGAATGTTGTTCTTAATGTACTATGTGCTTTCTCATCTCTTTTGTTGTCATATTATTACAGTATCTTACCTTATAATCTGGTATATTGTATATATGTTTATTTCAAACAGGAAAGGGAAGGGGGAAAACAAAATGATTGGAAGAGGGTGGAGGGAGGGCAATGGGGACAAAATCATGAGAAGGGGTATCAATGTGTGAGAAGTAATGCATTTACCACCTAGTAAATATAACTGTAACCCCTCTATACATTACAATAAGAAAAGAAAAAAAAGAAAAATGAAAATATTTTGGACCAACAATTTAGGAAAATTGATCTGCCATCATTACTGTTGGTAGCCTTGAACATCAAAATGTATTCATAGGAGTATTTGGATATATTGATCATATTGATCATCTAAACCTAATTCGTTTGAATCTGAATTCAAAGAGCATTTCATAATTATGCTAAGGTGACATTTTAAACAAACATTTCCTGGAGATTTTAGATATTAAGTTTTAAATGATTTAGAGGCTTTCTAGATCTTCATTTATAAATTGAATAAAATAATTCAGCACTGTCTGTGCAGGCAAAGTGCATGCGAAAATTTGGGAAGGCATCAGTTAATGAATATCGTATATTTGGAAGATCATTAATATCACTGAAGAAATGTTGACAAGAAAAGACATTTTAGTAAGATATTTGAATAATCCAAGCTCCTAAGAGTTTGAGAAGAGAAGGTATCATAAAGACTGCTATATTATTCAAATATGAGCCCCTCAGAAACCCAAGATTTATTCATTTTGTTTAATTTGGTACCATGGTTTCAGATAAATTTTTATCACACATTAGGCATATGATAAATATTTTTCTATATTTTCTACTCTATGCAAATCCATTGGCTTTAGCTGAGCTAATTGTTCTTTTTATTTTGTAAATTATGTAATAGCTGGGCACTGGTGACTGACATCTATAATCCAAGTTACCAAAAAAGTTGATATCTGAAGACAGAAGTTCAAAGCCAGGCTAATTTATGAGATTTTTGTCTGCAACTAATCAGAAAATTGTTGGAATCAAAGACATCATTTATCAATCAGTAAAATGCCAATCATGATTGAAAGAGCCAAGAAGAAGGCTCTGAGTCCAAAACGGCAATGACATAGACACACATACATTAAATCATTAAATTAAAGCATGAATAATGAAACATTTTGGAGTTGTTTTGTTACAATACTATGACCAAAGCTACCTAAGTATGCAGGAGGTAGAGAGAAAACGTAAACAAATCATTAGTCAGTATCACGAGTTCTGCTTGTATAAGTACAATAAAATCTGAAGAAGCTTCTGCTACACAAATAAAATTTGGAAAAGCTTAACACTTTGATGTAGAATTGATATACAATTAAACATAAGTATTTTCTTTTGTACCTGTATTTTGGTAAATTTTGAGATTTTGTGATCATATATGTCTCTATCCAAAATTATATACATATACATATGCATATATTTATTTATATTCCACCATCATGAAAAAATTTCTTCGTTTTTTTTGTTTCAGTTACTCCTTGTATCTCTTGTCACACTTCTTCAGACTCCTTAGTAAACTACATTCTGATTTATGTCATTTTCAGTTTTTTGTTTTGTTTTGTTTTGCCGGTCCTGGACTTGAGTTCAGGGCCTTTCTCAATGCCACTTGAGCCACAGCACCATTTCTGGCTTTTTTCTACGTATGTGCTGCCGAGGAATGGAACTGGGATATTCGTGTATGCTAGGTAAGCACTCTACCACTAGGCCAAACTCCCAGACCAGTTATTTTGTATATATAACACAAACACATAGACATATGTATGTATATATATATATATAAGAGTATAAGTAAATATACTTTGAATTGATTTATTTTGTTCAGTCTTTTACTTAAAGGTCTTGCAATATTCATATAAGTATACTTATATATAATGTATTTATATTTTATGCAATTGGATATAATTTGGTAATATTTAATAGTTTGATTTATGATTAGAGATTCTATGATATTATTTTTACATGAGGATTTCATCTGATATTGATATCTAGTCATAAACCTGACATAACCACATGAGTTTGAAATTAACTCATCTGGATTGTTGGCTGGATTTTCTGAAAGACTTGTATAAACTCATTTTAAATATTTATTAAAACTATTAGTAAAGCCATGTAGGCTTAGAAATTTCCTAATATGTTTTTTATACCATTAATTATAATATATTTATGTGTCCTATTTTATATGTTTGTTTTTTGAGATGGTGTCTTTCTACATTGCCCAGGCCAGTCTGGAGCTTATCATGCTATTGCCACTCCCTCCCATGCAGCTGGCACTGCATTCCCTTTACAAAAATTGTGGTTCTGATAAATTTTTAAAGTTGTTAGCATGATGTTTATTATGTTTCACAATTATCTCAATTGCTATAATATCTCTTCTAATGTTCCTTTTTTCATTAGTCATACTCTGAATCTTTTTTTAAAGAATATTCATTTCGTTAATCTTTTAAAAAATGTCAGGTAATTGTTTAGTATATTTGTGGAGAGTTCAAATATGTTGCCTTGATGACACCTAGGTTCATTAAAAATGCAATAAAGTGAAGGTTCTGTACTGATGAATATAATATCTACTTTAAAAATCCTACAAAGTGATCTTCTCACAAGGGAAAGGTTGGCTTCTTTACCACTCATGAATGTGACAAAGGATGCATTAGTGAGTGAGGCTCTAGGACCTAGCCACTGCTAGTGGCTTTCTCTGTAGGCCACGTCAAGTCATTAAAGATGGTATTTGGAGGCTAGTGTTAAATATGGAGGCTAGTGATATACATACTTTGCAGACTAGCTGTCTATGTCAGCCATCACAAATTAGTTGTGTTCAATTACCTTAAAACCAGCAATAGCTAGGCAAGCACTCTATCAGGCTGTGTATCACAAACCCACAACTAGTATTATACCTAATGGCAAAAAGCTAAAACCATTCCCTCTAAAATCAGGAATGAGACAAGGATGCCCATACTCTCCTCTCCTCTAGCCAGAGCAATAAGGCAAGAAGCAAGCATAAAGGGGATCCAGATAGGGAAAGAGGAAGTAAAACTTACCCTCTTTGCAGATGACATGATTCTGTATTTAAAGAATCTTATAAACTCCACTACCAAGCTCTTTGAGCTGATTCAAAACTTTGGAAAGGTAGAAGGGTATAAAATTAACCCGAAAAAATAAACAGACTTCCTCTACCACAACAGTGAGAGGAATGAGGCAACAATCAGGAAAGCAACTCCTTTTGCAATAGCCTCAAAGAAAATAAAGTACCGAGGAATTAACTTAACTAAGAATGTAAAGGACCTTTTTGATGAAAACTTTAAAACTCTGAAAAAGGAAATTAAAGCAGAACTGAGGAAATGGAAAAACCTCCCATGCTCCTGGATTGGAAGAATTAACATCGTGAAAATGACAATCTTGCCAAGGGCTATCTACAAATTCAACGAAATACCCATCAATATCCCAAGGTCATTCTTAAAAGA